>NC_072798.1:76511753-76811753 GCF_028583425.1 Eublepharis macularius
TTTCCATGGAATTACAACCGGAAGTAGACATTAGACCCCTTTGCCTTTCCAATATAGATATTTGCATTTTATTGTCACATTTATGGCATATTCCTGCATAAATTGCTAGATCATTGTGGGGTACTTGCAAACTGCAGTCTGAAGTGGAAGTCATTTATCAGATACAAAGACTCTCTAGTCTTTGCAGTAACTAACAGTTCTCTACATAACTCCATTCAGTTGAAAAGCTCACTTCTAACATAGGCATGCTCAAACCCCTGCATACTTGGCTACCGTATTGTTCTCTTGTTGCAAACAGGCAAAGAACTGGATGTCTTAACTTTTTGGATAGGTCTGAATAAATTGATAAGTAGTCAGTTGGTCCTGATCTGCATGGGCCAGGCTAGCCCAGTGTCATCAGATCTTGGAAGCTAAGCAGGGTTGGTCCTGGTTAGTAGTTGGATGGGAGACCACCAAGAAAGACCAGGCTCATCATGTAATAGCAAATCACCTCTGTTTGTCTTTTCTCTTGCAACTCTTACAAAATCACTATAAATTGACTATGACTTGACAGCATTTTATACACAGACATCCAATTGGCACAATTACAATGCTTTCCCTCAGCTGCAAAATCATGTGTCACCACCTCCCATTTTAAAAGACACATAATTAAAAAGTCCCATTTGAATTGTAATTTACTGTTTACATGTGTCTGTGTGCCTTCATTCTTTGCTCAGTGTGCTTATGAATCCGTTTCTCCCCTCTGTTTACTTGGATAGGTGGTTTATACCTCCATAATTTACTTTTCAATTTGAGCCAATTAGCACCATTACACCATGATGACAAAATATCGCCTAATGGTAGAACAGTGTAATGATGTAATGGCACTAGTTTCAAGAATGGGGGGGGTGCATTTTAGAAGTTGATAAGTGGGCTGTGACTAGGAGGCCCTGTAGAATATGCAGCTACTACACAGGTGCAAAGCTGCTGAATATGAAGTTCAACATTGGGAATTTGCCTTGTGTCTGATTGAGGGAGTCAAGTAAGGTAGGTCACCTTGAGATCATTTTAATGTTAAAGTTTGCAGCATACCTGATCTGAAGTGAATTACTGTGCAATCCTATGCCAAATTACTCTGGTCTAAGGCTGCTGCTTTCAATGCACTGTATTGCATTGTGAGTCACATTGATCCCATGAAAATCAATCATCTTAAACTGAAAAAGTGTCATTTAACTAGGTGGTGGTGAGTTTCAGAACTTGGGGCAAGCAAGTAATGACTTGAATTAGAAACCCGAACAACAGATAATCGACAACCTTGTGACAAGTTCTTGCTTACTAATTGCATAACCATTTTTTAAAATGAATTAAACATTTAATGGCCCTGGACGATATTCAGTGATATACAGAGAAAATATACTTGGAATAAACTATAAGAAACAGACTGTGAAGAAGGACTACTGATAGTTTTGTCTGGATGCATCACTTCATGGATAGTATCAACAGTAGCCAACAAGTGGGGACCCAGAAGAACTTGTGGGGGGCATCGTATTTTCTCCATTATTTTTGCTTTCCCATCCCTCCCCCCATAGCCTCTCCCCCCTTTCCTGCTTCCTTCTCTACTTCCCAACCAACTTTCTACACAATGAGGATCCAAAGCAGCTTACCGCATTCTTTTTGCCTCCACATTATTCACATAACAACCCTGAGAGATAGATTAGGCTAAGTGTGTGTAACTGAATCAAAGTCACCCAGTGAGCTTCTACAGCAGAGTGATAATTCAAACTTGGGTCTCCCAGATCCTCCTCTGATACTCTAGCTACTACTCTATGCTGGCTTTTGGGTGGGAGGAGCTGCTGTTGAACACTAACAAGCAGCCAAGCCTGGGTGAGTCATGCAAGACGTGATATCAAGTCATCCAGTGGTTGCTTCTGGACCTGACCCCAATCAGCCCTCCCTCAAAGGCCAAGCAGCCATGGAAAGGGGCCTGCCCACTTCCCCTGCCTTTTACTGATAGAAATCAAGTCAGCAATATTGGCTAAACTGTTACAGTTGCTGAGCAACAGCCGCTGTGGGCATCTCGTTAAAACTACAGGAGCTCCTTTTATCATTTTGGGTTTTTAAAAATCCCACTAATGTTTTTGGGGTTTTTTTTAGATTTCAGATTTTTCTGCAAACCTGGGCATTTTTCAGGTGTGTAGGAAGATCTGTCTTGTCCCTTCATAGCTCCAGTCTCCAGATTCAAGTATCCTCATATTAGTATTCATTATATAACATAAGCTTTCTGCTTTTCACTAAGTCATTCAGGGTCAACTGGACCCCATCAAAAGGTTGGAAGCACAATGTCATTCAAGTTCTCTGCTTTTCCAACCCTGAGCTTAATTCGTCATGATTATGACTAGGGGTGTGCAAAAGCACAGTGGTTCGGCTTTCCTGATTCGGGTATACCCGAATCGAGAAGCTGATTTGGGAACAGCTGTACCCGAATCGGCAAGCCGATTCAGGTATAGCGATCGGGTATCGATTCGGCTTGATTTGGGGGTTTGGGAAAGCTTTTCAATGGGAAAAAGCCTCCCCCAGGCTTCTCTGAAGCCTGGGGGAGCCATTTTCCCACCGAATCAAGCCAAAATTGGTGGCGGCCTTCCTCTAACTCCTCTCTAACAACCCCCCAAGTTTCAGACCGATTGGACTTTGGGGGGCCATGTTAAGCCCCCCAAACCAGGTCCCCCTATCCTCGCCTATAAAAGGGCATAGCTTTACGTTGCTGCTGCTAATCTCCTATTTTGTGCTTGCTGCTGCTGATCTCCATTATTTCATGTGGGGGGGAAATGAAGAGGCAGGCTTCCTTTGCCAGGGGTGGCATTTTGCATGCAAAATGCCCCCCAATCCTCAGGGGCCCTTCTCCCACCTTTACTCCCACCCTCCACCAAGGCTCAGCCTGCTCCCACTTGGGGGGGGGCATTTCATTGCCTCCCCAAGAAGGTGACCTTTTCTCTACTACTTACAGCTGGGGGAGGCTTGTCTTGCCAGGGGTGGCATTTTGCATGCAAAATGCCCCCCAACCCTCGGGGGCCCTTCTCCCACCTTTCCTCCCACCCCCCATGGCCTCCCAAAGTAGGTGCTCTCAGCCCCCAAAGTCCACCCCCTACAGCCCCACACATACCCAATACCCCCCCAGCTGCCACACAGACCCAAATTCTCACATTAGCCCCTCACAGACCCAAATCCACCCCCAGTAGCCCCACACCCATAACCCCAGGAACAGGCTTGCCAGCCCTCTCCCTTTGTTCCCTATGCTGGGAACTTCTAAACTCTCTTTCCCTGGGCAATTCTGCACAGCCCAGGGGTGCCACAATGGTGGGCACACTTCTGAGTGCCAGCTTGTCCCTGGGAAAGAGCACCTGAACCACAGACACCCTCCCTCAAATTCCCCCACCACCTACAGAGATGGCTGGCCAGCCAGCCCCATTGTTCCCTATGATGGGAACCAACTGCACAACAAAGAATAAAACACGAACAACACAAAATAAAGTTTTTAAAAAATTATTTTCTCTCTTTCAAAGTACAAGTAGGCAAAGCATTATGACACATTACACCAGCAGTCCCCCACACAGAAAAATTAACACAACTCACTTAACATCAGAGAATCACAAAAACACAATTCCTGTCAAAAACACTTTATTTCTTGAACAGCTTTAGGTTACACAGCGGGGGGGGGGCACACCAAAGGGCATGGCAGCAGTATCTTACACAAAAATAACAAAACTCACTTCACATCAGAGAATCACCCAAACACAATTGCTGTCAAAAATGGTGAAGTGGGTTGTATTATTTTGTGTAGTACACTGCTATCATGCCCTGTTGTGCCCTCCTACTGTGTAACCTAAAGCAGTTAAAGAAATAAAGTGTTTTTGACAGGAATTGTGTTTTTGTGATTCTCTGATGTTAAGTGAGAGTTGTGTTATTTTTCTGTGTGGGGGACTGCTGGTGTAATGTGTCATAATGCTTTGCCTACTTGTACTTTGAAAGGGAGAAAATATTTTTTAAAAAACTGTATTTTGTGTTGTTTGTGTTTTATTCTTTGTAGTGCAGTTGGTTCCCATCATAGGGAACAATGGGGCTGGCTGGCCAGCCATCTCTGTAGGTGGTGGGGGTGTCAGGGGGTGGTTGTCTGTGTGTCAGGTCAGGTGCTCTTTCCCAGGGACAAGTTGGCACTTAGAAGTGTGCCCACCATTGTGGCACCCCTGGGCTGTGCGGAATTGCCCTGGGAAAGAGAGTTTAGAAGTTCCCAGCATAGGGAACAAAGGGGGAGGGCTGGTCAGCCTGTTCCTGGGGTTATGGGTGTAGGGCTTCTGGGGGTGGACTTAGGTCTGTGAGGGGCTAATGTGGGGATTTGGGGCTGTGTGTGGCAGCTGGGGGGGAATTGGGTTTGTGTGGGGCTGTAGGGGGTGGACTTTGGGGGCTGAGAGCACCTACTTTGGGAGGCCATGAAATGCCCCCCCAAGTGGGAGCTGGCTGAGCCTTGGTGGGGGTGGGAGAAAAGGTGGGAGAAGGGCCCCTGAGGGTTGGGGGGCATTTTGCATGCAAAATGCCACCCCTGGCAAGACAAGCCTCCCCCAGCTGTAAGTAGTAGAGAAAAGAGCACCTACTTGGGGAGGCCATGAAATGCCCCCCCCCAAGTGGGAGCAGGCTGAGCCTTGGTGGGGGGTGGGAGGAAAGTTGGGAGAAGGGCCCCTGAGGATTGGGGGGCATTTTGCATGCAAAATGCCACCCCTGGCAAAGGAAGCCTGCCTCTTCATTTTCCCCCCACAGGAAATAATGGAGATCAGCAGCAGCAAGCACAAAATAGGAGATTAGCAGCAGCAACGTAAAGCTATGCCCTTTTATAGGCGAGGATAGGGGGACCTGGTTTGGGGGGGCATAACATGGCCCCCCAAAGTCCAATTGGTCTGAAACTTGGGGGGGTTGTTAGAGGGGAGTTAGAGGAAGGCCCCCACCAATTTTGGCTTGATTCGGTGGGAAAATGCCTCCCTCAGGCTTCAGAGAACTGGGGAGTCTTTTCCCCATTGAAAAGCAAGCAAAATGCTGCCCCGAATTGCCCCGAATCACCCCAAATCGATTCGGGGCATGCCGATTCGGGAAACCCGAATCGATTTGGGAAAGCCGAATCGATTTGGGTTTACCCAAATCACCCCGAATCAGGGTGATTCGAGATTTTTTCGGGTTTCAGTAACCCGAACTGCACACCCCTAATTATGACCATAGACTAGGCAATTGGGTACTGTCTGTTGATGTAGACATGCTCCTACTGGGTAGTTCATTGCTAAAGATGTTATGTTAATTGCTTATGCTTTAATTCAGAATAGATTACATCTACGTGTTCGGCTTTCTGCTAGTTTTCAAATTTGCAGCTACCATACCGTACTGTATCCATTTTCATTGACTGTCCTAACTGTTGATCATATTGTATTTTTGCTCTGTGAATGTCCTGGCTATTGATTATATTGTATTCACTTGCAGTATGTAATCCGCCTTGGATCTCAGTGAGAAAGACAAGTCTATTAATAATAACAATAAGAATTTGATTTATTAAAATATATTTATTTATAAATACTAGTTTCTAGATTTTTTAAATGATCCTATAATATTATGCATATGGTTTATTAAAGATCAATATTCCCGGGATGTGTCTGTGGCTATGGTTGCATGGAATGTGTTTTATATGAACTGGGCTCACCGCAGATAAAGTTGCTTTCTACAATCACAATGATACATTTTTGGATCACCACAAGAACAGCAATTACCCTTTGAGAAGCAGAAGTCAAATTAGTAAAGAACCTACTTCATACAAGACATTCTCTGAAAAATGCATCCTCTGGGGATTTTCCCCTGAAATAAAACAGACTGGGCAGACCAGTTCGTTGTCTATGGTTTATGTTGATTTATTGAAATCAGCTGTAGAAACAAGAACTTGATGCTTATAGACGCTACCAGTAGGTATCACTCCACAGATTCTTGGCTAAACTCTTCCACAATTTATCAAGGCTGCAGTTGCAAAGTGGTATCTAATTAAAACCATACTCAACTTGCATGTGCTCACCATAGGCAGCGGCTGACCTCAGATACTAACCATCTGTCATCAGAACTAGCTGAAAAGAAGGTACCCAGAATGGAAGATAAATGCAAAAAATATTACAGAAGTTTCCAGTTTCTCATTCTGCCAAATGTTAATAGGTTGGATCCCACCTGCATTTCTACATGTGTACAAAGGAGGATGAATATTCAGTGTAGCGCTGCCCCATACCCCATATTTGATTACAGTTCCCGGGTGCCATAATCTGGGATGGTTCCAGGCCAGGTTTTACTTTGGGCTCTTGATGGGTAGGATCTAGACAAGCAACCCTGAAGAACTGTGGTAGGTCTTGCCCTCCTTTCTTTGTCTCCTTTCTGATTTGAATAAAGTTATACTGAGTCAAGGGGGAGGAGACTGTTTAGAAAATCAAAAAGCTACAGAATGGAACTTAGGCTTCAGTAATCATTGTGAATAGCTAAGGTTGCCAGCTCCAGGTTGGGAAATTCCTGGAAACCTTGGGATAGGGCCTGGGGAAGGAAGTGTTTGTCAGTAGGGTATACAGTCCACTCTCCAAAGCAGCCATTTTCTACAGGGAACTGATCTCTGTCATCTGGAGATCAGTTGTAATTCTGGGTAGGGTTGTTAAGTGGAATTCTCTTAATTTTCTTTGCCATATTTCTCCCTGAAATCCAGCAATCTATTCCTATTCTTTTTAGGAATTTGAGTCAGTATTGAATCAATTCCTCTCTCGTGAAGAGACAGATTCAATTTAAATCTGTAAGAAAAATGTATTTATTTATATACTATGAGCATAACTTAAAAATTAAGAACAAGGTGAGCCATTAAGGAACCAATTGCTATATCTAAAAAAGAAAATTTCTGAAAATGAAATTCCACCTCCCCGTAATACCAGAAGACCTCCAGGTTCTACCTGGAGGATGGCAATCCTGTTAGGGCTGCCAGCTCCACAGTAAACATTCTCAGAGATTTGGGGGGTGGAGCCAGGGGTGGGTGGTGTTTGGGGAGTTGAAAGACCTCAGTGGGGTATAATACCATAGAGTCCACCTTCCAAAGCAGCCATCTTCTTCAGGGAAACTCATCCCTGTCGTTAGGAGATCAGTGGTAATTCTAGGAGATCTCCAGGCCCCAACTAGAGGTTGGCAACCTTATACACATTACATAGTTTGCAGAAACTCAACTACGGGGGTGCTTTCCCAACATCATAAGGAAATCTGTTCAGTGAAATTGGGATGACCACTGGAAATGTTCTTGATCTGGTAGTGGTTGGTTTAGTAGGCCTGCAGACAAGTATAAGCAATAGGTGTTCCCATAAAAGGGGGAAAGATTGCACAGACTGGGCTACAGCATGTGCAACCTTTAATGTGAGGTGTCTGGGTCACTTGTTACTTGAAAGCCTTATTCACATGTTGCAGAATTCAGAATATTTATATAGCATGAGGCCAAAGGCCATCACAATCAAACGAATAAAACACATAAGCAGAACATAAACACCAAACGATAAAACTTTAATATTAAAAACACAAAGTACATTAAAACACAAGAGCACCTTAGTTATACATAGGTGAAAGAGTCTCAACCGTTAAGCACAGCTCAAGCCCTTATTTTCTTCATTGCCAGGTAAACTATGCTACTCCATAAGAGATGTATAGATCCAGGTAGGAAAGAAGGGGGGTTAATTTTTCCACCGCAAGGCAAGAATCAATGTTTTTAAAGATTTTACTAAGGAATTTATTTCTGGTCTCAGTATGCAAGGGGCAGAACAATGTATAGTGTGGGAGGTTTTCAGGTACTGAAGCTCTACAAATACAGAAACTGGGAACAATTGGTATTTGTGTGTAACG
The DNA here is from genome assembly GCF_028583425.1 of Eublepharis macularius. Classification (NCBI taxonomy): domain Eukaryota; kingdom Metazoa; phylum Chordata; class Lepidosauria; order Squamata; family Eublepharidae; genus Eublepharis; species Eublepharis macularius. The sequence continues at coordinate 76,519,665 of NC_072798.1, forward strand.
ACTATCTGGAATTGCAGCGGGCTTGATTTGAAATTTCAGAGAAGTTAAAGCCATTCTAAGGTTGAGAAAGATTATTTTGATCAAATAAGAGGTTCTGCCATGGTCCTTCTTCAACAACTTAAACCAGAGTGAAAATTTGGTACAGAGAGTTGTACACAGTATTGATCTTATATTGAGATCGGGCAAGGGGACCCTGAAAGTTATCCATCAGGGAATAATGATGGAGGATATTGTTAAAGCGAGCTGTGCAAATAGCATCTGAATACAGCAGTGTGCTGCTTTGCCTTAAGAGAAGACTAGTGGAAAGATTCCTTTGCTTTCTCCAGAATCTAAATAAGGCCAAATACAAATGGGCGCTGGTAGAACATAACCCAAGTCCAGCCCATATTAAAGCCTCTGGAGTACTGCTGGGCAAAGCTAGATTCTTCTTTAAAAAGAGGTTTTGAATTGGTTCCAGGGTTAAGATCTCTGCACCATATAGAAGTTGCCGGATGGCCATACACAGGAACATTTCAAGGCTGGCTCAATTAAAAATCCTCCTTTCAGTTTAAAGATGGCCCCAGTAGTTCTCAAAACTGAGGCTTTTATTATGGCCAGCCTCTGGCCAGGCTTTCTATGAGAGGGTTTCGCTAAGTGTCAGCCCATGATATTTAAAGGATATTGTTCAGTGGGATGGCCATCTAATGATCATTTAAATCATCGAGGTCTCTTCCCAAAGATCATTACTTTGGTCTTGGCAAAGTTGATGTTTAAGGCCTCGCCCTTACAGAAATTGCCACATTTGTTCAGCATCCTCCCTACATTGATACAAGTTAGGGAAACCAACATCATTTCATCTGCATATAACTTTCCAATCCCCAAGCATAATGGAAAGAACTCAGGGTCTTACAAACTTGGAACTATGTCATTTAAATGCAGGTCGAAGAGTAAAGGGGCCAAAACACATCCTTGTTTGACCCCTCAAGTAATCAGGATCTTCTCTGTTAAAAAGCCTGTAGGACCTACCTTAACTCTAGCAGATATATTGGAATAAAATCCCCAAATCAGGAAAAATAGGTGTTTGTCAATATTAGTGCCTGCTAGTTTTGCCCACAGTCAGTTCCAATTTACTGATTCAAAAGCAGCAGTTAGATCCACAAACACTGCGAAGGTAGCCTTGGTGGGGTGCCTAATGCTATGCTGAGCCAACTGGTAGGGCCAGGCAGTGATCAATAGTGCCTATTCCTTCCCTAAGCCCTGCTTGCTCAGGATGGATAATGTTATTAGCGGTCTCCCAGTCCGCCACTTTGTGCAGCAAAAATTTGCTGTACCACATGGAGGCTATGTCCATCAAGCTAATTGGTCGATAATTTGGGGGGAACGATTTACAGCTCTTTTTAAAATACTGAGATTACAATGTTTTGTTTCCACCCTGAGGGTGTTTATAAGAAGGATTCAATGTGTGCTCACTTTATAAATGAAACCAATACCTGGACAAATGTGGAGTTTGTATCACACATTCAGCTGTAGATACATAGACAGTAACATCAGAATTACTCAACACATGTATAAAGAAAAATCAAGGATCCCGTATAACTTGTGAACAAGGCTATAGTGATGGTTGTTGGGGGTTTTCCGGGCTGTATTGCCGTGGACTTGGCATTGTAGTTCCTGACGTTTCGCCAGCAGCTGTGGCTGGCATCTTCAGAGGTGTAGCACTAAAAGACAGAGATCTCTCAGTGTCTATAGTGAGTTGAAAAAGAACGGGCAAGTACAGAAGCCATATTCCTTCTGGGAATAGGTTTAAATTGAGAATAGTGTTGTAAGTTTTGTAACTGTCAAATGGTTTTTTAAAAATGTGTGTCAGTGAGTTACCATATTCTAGCTTCATTTTACTAATGTGTCCACACTAACTCTGGACAGTTAGCTATATATCACCACAAGAATATAGGGGTAGATTTTAGTATTTGTCATTTATTCCTAAAACCAAACAGCGGGTTTTCTAGAACATTGAAGCCCAGATAATAGTTTAAGGGAATTTACTTAAGAAGAGTGTAAAGCCTTGCTTGTGGGAACCCAACAAAAAAAATGTGGTGGCAAAGAAAAGGGATTGTGGGGGCCACTGGTCCCCCATGACATTCTGATGGGCAAACTGGAAGACTGTGGAGTAGACTATAGGACTGTTCGGTGGATAGGGAACTGGTTGGAGGACCACACTCAAAGAGTGGTGGTCAACGGCGTTTCATCAGATTGGAGGGAGGTGTCCAGTAGGGTGCCGGTACTTTTCAATATTTTTATCAATGATCTGGATGAAGGAGTGGAAGGGCTGCTCATTAAATTTGCTGATGATACCAAATTGGGAGGGGTAGCAAACACCCAAGAAGATAGAATTAAAATTCAACAAGACCTGAATACTCTGGAGAAGTGGGCAGCTGTGAATAGGATGCAATTCAACAAAGACAAGTGCACAGTATTACATCTGGGCCACAAAAATGAGAAGCACAAATACTGGATGGGGGATACACTTCTGGGCAGTAGTATATGTGAAAGGGATCTTGGGGTAAGAGTGGACTGTAAACTGAATATGAGCAGTCAGTGTGATGCAGTGGCAAAAAAGGCTAATTCAATCCTGGGTTGTATCAAAGGGACCATAGCATCGAAATCGCAGGAGGTCATAGCCCCGCTCTATACTGCCTTGGTTAGGCCACACCTGGAGTATTGTGTGCAGTTCTGGAGGCCTCACTTCAAAAAGGATGTGGACAAAATCGAGAGGGTGCAGAGGAGAGCGACAAGAATGATCAGGGGTCTGGAGACTGAGTCCTACGAGGAAAGGCTGAGGGCCTTGGGAATGTTTAGTTTGGAGAAGAGGAGGTTGAGGGGGTACATGATTGCTCTCTTTAAATATTTGAAAGGCTGTCATTTGGAGGAAGGCAAAGAGCTGTTCCAATTGGCAGCAGAGGGTAGGACACAAAGCAATGGGCTAAAACTACATGCATAAAGGTACCGACTGGATATTAGGAAAAACTTTTTCACGGTCAGAGTAGTTCAAAAGTGGAATCAGCTGCCTAGGGAGGTGGTGAGCTCCCCTTCACTGGCAGTTTTCAAGAGGCTGGTTGAATACTTGTCAGAGATGCTTTAGGCTGATCCTGCACTGGGCAGGGGGTTGGCCTAGATGGTCTGTATGGCCCCTTCCAACTCTATGATTCTATGATTCTATGAAATGCAATGGAGAATAGTGAGAGTGGTTGAAGAAAATGATGTTTCAGAGTGAAAAGAAAAAAGATTAGCAGTACGAGAGAGAGGGGGAGGGTATGCATCTTGTAAACATTATATATATATATATATATATATATATATATATATATATATATATATATATATATATATATATATATATATGGATATAGGTATTAGCATGTAGATCGCCCACTTTCCCAGATTGAGCCACATGGTTTCCAGATTGTATCACCAATTAACGTCACTAGAGATGTAAAGTTTGAATGACTCTGGGTTAGAAATGTACACCGCAGTTGTAAGAACTCTTTTCTGGGAGTTCCCCATTGGTCTATACCTGAGTAGAATTGGGGGCAAACCTGCTTAGGATGGTCTTTTAGAGAGACAGAACTCCTGACCAGAAGGAAAAGATGTGACAGTCTTCTTAATTAACATTTCATAATAGTGTTATGAAATTATGCCCCATATCTATTTCTGAAAAGCCTGTTAAGGGCTTCCCTCCTGTTTCACTCACCGTACATAGTCTGAAAGCTGCTATGATGGAACCCCCCTTCACTCCCTCACTCTCAGGCTGATTTTCCTGCCAAAATCCAAATTTGCCTACTTTGGCTGAGCAGCCCCAAGTACTTGTGGTTTTAAAGTTCTTTTGTGTCTACCTCAAGACAATGATATTACAGTTAGGACAAAAGATTTCTTTTTCTTCACTCCAGAGGGGAACCTCTCTGACCTTCCCTGTCAGACTCACTCACAAACTCAACTGAACTCAAAAACCTGTCAGTAAGCAACTGCCATCCTGAAGGCTCATTCTGATTGGCCAATCAGAGACACGGGAGCAGCCTGTCAATCGAGCTCTCATTCCAGGCAATTTTTAACTCCTTCCCTCCCAGCTCTCCAATTGCTGCACTTAGGAAACCTTCTTTAAAACGAATTCTGTCACAGCTGCATTTCAGATTTCAGAAGAAATAAAGGCATTTCTAGAATTTGTATCTTTTCACTATTTCTGTTATTCGTTTTATTCCATGTTACTGCAACTATTTGCATTGATATTATTTATTTGTAAATTGAGGTCCAGTTTGTGCTGAGGAAGCACCCTCTTTGAGAATCTGTTTTTCTTTCTCTGAAATGTGATTAATCTTACCTCTTATACGTTACTCGATTCATAATTTTTCCTAATAATATGATTTTAAGGATTATTCAAGTATTACATCAACACATGTGCCAATACCAAGGTATAGTTTATATCTGACTGTCATAGTAAATAAGCTGTAAGAAACTGTCTATAGACCAGACTTCCTTGTAACCAGGCTTGGATGGCATGTTTATTAACTAAACTGAAAGCATATCAATTTAATACCACATTTGGAGATTAGCTGCTTATTGTCCAGTATGTATTGGAGGGCAGGGGAAGCTGCATCACATCTCAAAAGAAAAGGGAGGTCAGAATAGAAAGAGATAGAAATTGGCACTTTCATATAATGTGGACATTAAAGCCCACTTAATTAAGTGGTCTGAAGCCGAGTTCACCAACTGGAAGAAATTTCATTTATTAGGAAACTGAAGAAGTCACATCTACTTTGCAATAGTTTATCCTTTGTCCTAAGGATGACATGGTCACGTCACAGAAAATGATAATTTTAAGAATGAAATACTGACTGTGGAACAATGCACGGAGCTGTTAGAACAAAAAAGGAGGAAACCGAAAGTTCTTTGGATAAGATGAATCCTAGGCAAGTATATCCAGATATTAACAAAACCCAAGTGGAAAAATACCCTGGTATGAGAAATCCAAATTGAAATTTTGATGAATTTATATTTGAAAACATTTGACGTGGCCAGTAGCTGTGTGGCATGCAGACACAGGCTGTGCAGCAGACTGGGGTGGTGGCAATAGACATAAATGCCACCCTTACCCCCAACCTGCCTGCTAACAAGTGGGGTATATCTAGGCCGTTTTCACACTACATACCTGCTTCTGGAATATTGCAAAACGTAGCGCAAAAAATGCGGAAGATAGCGTCTTCTCACAAGAGTTTTGCACAACATCGCGCAAAACTCTTGCAAGAAGACGCTATCTTCTGCATTTTTTGCGCTACGTTTCGCGATGTTCCAGAAGCAGGTATGTAGTGTGAAAATGGCCCTAACCATTCTCCAAGGAGCTTTCTTCCACCTAAGTGGCTCTTCCTTCAACAAAAGAAGCTGGAGTTGGAGAAAGGCTCCTTAAACAGGAGGAAGGTTTCAAACTTTGCTCAGTAGAGTGGTAGGATAGGGGTAGAATCCACATCACTGTCTCTTAGAGCCAAGCTACAAGTGACGCCTTACACAGGTTGGACACTTGTCAGCTTCCCTCAAGTTTTGATGGGAAATGTAGGCGTCCTGGTTTTATAGCTTAGATCTCCATTACAGCTGCAAGACCAGGATGCCTACATTTCCCATCAAAACTTGAGGGAAGCTGACAAGTGTCCAACCTGTTTCTCAATCGTGGAAATTCTCATTGAATCAACACAGAAAGAAAAACCTACAATATTTGTTTATAAATAATTGATATTGATTAATTAATATGATACGCAGAATCACAGGAATGAATGGAATAAGGAGATATATTGCCCAATTTTGCCAAAAAAAATGGCATATGGATTTAAACTTTATATACCTGTTGTTTCTATGGCTCTCAGGCTGTGGCATTCAGAAAAGATATATGTTTAAGATTGCCATGATCTGGCTGTGCCAGGAAGGCCTAGCAAGGCCTCAGAAGCCTGTTAGCAGTGGGAGTAGGCCTGCATACAGTTCCCAGAAGCCCCTGGGCTGTCTTGGCGCCCTTTTTGGCCAATCAGAACACAGTAGGCTAGTGCTATATAAGCCTGAGAGGGAAAAAGCGTACGTTCTTTCTCCCAGGGAGCAGGCCAGAGGAGGTTTCTGCTAGGGGGACAGGCCCTCATCTAGGTAGGGTGAGAAGACAGGCCTGGCAGACAGAGGGACAGTGAGTTCAGTCGCGCTAGGGCCTTTTGTTTATTTTGCTTTCACCCATCTATTGTTGCTAATGCACCTTGTTTGTTTGATATTAACTGACCTCCTTGTAAATAAACTCTTTTGTTTGTTGTTACTCTGCTGGGTCCTCACACCTGTTTACTGGCCAAGCTATGGAGGTCAGAAGGGTTGGGAGGGTACTCTGGGCCTTCCCAAGGGACCCTAAATCCCAGAGTGGTGGCCGTGTAAGGTGGCTCGCCCCACCTGAGGCATGACAAAGATATATTGGACACCATGACACTTTTTAAAATAAAGGACCAAGTAAAGTGTCTAATTGCTGGCACTGTAACTCAGGGGATGCATCCCTTGAACTATGCTTTGGGCGAGTCTAGTTATTTGGTAGGAAGTCAGTACTTTTGTATTATACTATTAATTAATATTTCTAAACTACCTCTGTAATCTGGGACCTAAGTGACTGTCAATGAAAATGGACCCTCCATGCCCCGTGCCCTTACTGTGGCTAAAAGACTCATATTATAACACTGGAGAGACAAATGCCCACCTTCCGTATCAATATTTGAACGTATAGTTATTTTTAGAAATTTGGAAATCTTTTATAGAAGCTTATGTGTGGACCTGCCATTATTGTCATATTTTTTTACTTTATGAAGTTTGTTGTCATATTTCTGTTCTGCTTTTCTTTATGAAATGTGTATGTTCTAGAAATGTTTTTAATTTTTTTAAAAAAATAAACCAGATGAGATATGAGAAAGCAGTGATAAAGATTAATCCTAAATCTTTTAAAGTCTTTAATGTTCTTTAAAATAATCTTTCTCAGTTGCAGTGCCAGAATTATGGAAGTCTCTCCACAGGGATATTTTTTTCTGTCCCCTTTTATTACTGTCTTCCACCAGCAAGTGAAGACATTTTTTGTTTCATCTGATATTCTCTCAGTGACCCCTCCTTTCCTGCTTTATGTTTTAACTGCTCTTCTTGTGTTTTATAGACGTATTTTAGATTTTGGTTTTAACTGCATGTACTTTCATTGTTTTATTTTTAATTATTATTGTGGCCCAGATTGTGAGATCAGGGTGGGATATAATTTTTATAAATCATAGAATCATAGAGTTGAAAGGGACCTCTAGGATCATCTAGTCCAACCCCCTGTACAATGCAGGAAATTCACAACTATCCCCCCCGAAAGTTCGATTGATGAGGATGGTTCCCTTTGATTTGGATACCAGTAGAACGGTGAAATTACCTGAATTATACTAACTCTTGCATGTGCTTATAATAACAATAGCTGCAATTATACATCACTCTTCTAGACAGACTAGTACCTCACCCAGAGCGGTGTACAAGTTAGTGTTACTATCCCCACAATACAGCTGGGGCTGAGAGGAATGGCTTACCCAAGGCTACCTACTGGGCTCATGGCAGTAGTGGGATTCGAACCAGTAGAGTGCTGATTTATAGCCAAAGCAACTCTCACATACCATACATACATACCATACATACATACATACATAAACATGCTGATGACACATAGCTCAATTTCTCCTTTCCATCAAGTGAGACAATGAAAGTTTTTCCTCCTTCTCTTGTGCTGTAGATGTAAATACATGTATACATTTATATGTGAGCAGGTCTACGTATAAATCATGTGTAAATCTCTTTTACTTATAAATATACATATGTAAGCCCTAGGATGAACCAAACAGATGCATGAACTTACTCCCATGCTAAGCTCAATGAAAAGAATATATGCTGGAGTCATGTATGAACGAGTCCTAAATCCCCATCATTTCAGTGGAACCTTGTTTCCAACTAAGAGTCTGTCTACATGAGACATCTGACATGTGAAGAACATGTCAGGAGATGCAATGTTAGCCAGGAAGGGTAGTTTTAAAAGACAGAGCCAGCTGTAGGGCAAAGGCTTTGCTACACACTGGAGCTCTGTGAAGGGGCTGTGAAATGCCAGAAGGGAAACTTCAGCCCATTATAACTTCTCCAGGTCCAAGCTCAGCTCTGGAAGGCAGCTCCAGCCCATTCTCATTCCTTGTTGCCCTCTGGTTGTGATCCCACACAGTTTTTGACTGACAGAGCCTTCGGGGAGGCAAAGATGAAATTAACAAACCCTCTGAGGAGCAATCTCTGCTGGATGTATTGTCGAAGGCTTTCACGGCCGGAGACCGATGGTTGTTGTGGGTTTTCCGGGCTGTATTGCCGTAGTCTTGGCATTGTAGTTCCTGACGTTTCACCAGCAGCTGTGGCTGGCATCTTCAGAGGTGTAGCACCAAAAGACAGAGATCTCTCAGTGTCACAGTTCTCTGCTGGCTCTGTCTTTTTAAACTATGCTTCCCAGCTAACATGGCGCCTCCCTACACTTGACGAACACGTGCCAACACCTCATGCCAAAATAGCAGGATCATGGATCATGGGCATTTGGAGACTAGCTGTGATCATCAGTTCCCAACCCTCGCCCCTGTTCTAGTTCTTAAAGTGAGAGATTCTAGAGCTCCACCTTGGATGGAAGCCTTATCCTCTGACTCCAGATGTGTAACAGATGTTTTAGTTACACATTACCCAGCATCACTGGTCCTTGCCTTGTGAAGATATTCCAGTGTAAAGTGCGATGAGTACATAAAATGCTCCGGAGCGTGGGGCTACTCCACAGTAGCAATTCATAAATGCTTTTCTTATGTAGAGAAAAGTAAGGAAGTTTTTGCTACCCAAAAGCTGATTTTGCTACATTCGGGGAAGGCTTTTCTGCATCCTGTCAACAATGGGCCATAAGTGGACTGAAGACATGGAAAGAGAAGTGGTCCATGTTTTAATATTTGTTCAAAAATTACATGTAGAATTTATGCCCTGGATGTTCCATGTGAACTAACCAAGCAGAAACAGAATGATGTCTGATCACGTAGCCATCAGAGCTTCGTTTGTCTTGGCCCAAGTGCTTCTAGACTGTCTGCCCAATTATCACCTGCAACTGACTAACGCAGAAATTAGTCTGAAACAAATCCTAACAGCTGTGAGGATCTTCGAGGTTCCTTTTTAGTGCTTAATAGCTAAGATGGGTTTGGTCTACTAAACCATGTATCGGCAGAGAATCCACGTGTTGCAGAAAGCTAGTAAAATACAGAATCTTTCTTTTGAGACGGAGAATATAAACTCTTTTAGAAGTGAATACCGGACACCGAAGTACACAAAACCCCATAAGTATAGGACTGGCAAAATGTTTAGTGGAAATGTTTTATTACCTGGACTATTAGTTGGGCTTCCTAACCATTGATTATCTTCTATCGATTAAGATCCATCCCTTCCTTTTCTGATGTCCCACTGAACTCTAAATGCTTTGGTTCCTTAGCTCTTTCCCTATACACCCAGACTATCAGAGGAATCTTCAGGATTGACCAAAAATCTCTTTTAGTAATGTCTTGTTCGTTTCAAAGACAAGGAAGAACAAAAGCAGTTTTTCCTTAGGTTTGTTCACATTTTTTTGCCCACAAATTGTAGGGAAATTGTGTACTTTGTATTATGAAAAGATCACATATCTATTTTACTGGGTGTATATGCTTTACAAAGCCATTATTTGTAGATCAATGATTTGTAGATCATTGTAGATTCTTCTGACGAAGAGAACTGTGGTTCTCAAAAGCTTATGCTGCAGTAAAGTTGGTTAGTCTTAAAGGTGCTACTAGACTCTTTTCTATTTTGCTGCTACAGACTAACATGGCTAACTCCTCTGGATTATTTGTAGATGTTTCCTAAGCAGTGTAGAGATGGCAAAAAATGTATTAGTAGTTCATGAGGTATAAGTCACCCAGTAGTGGAATGTTGAAGAGAAATGCCAGTCCCATTAGGGATTATCTTCTTGTATGATCAAAGCAAGTTGAGATAATTTGATGGGGATTTTAGATGCATACTGTGGTCTTTGAAAAGACTGCCTCTTTCCTCTCCAAACATTCTACATTTTATTGCAGAGTTCTTCCCAAGTCCATTTGGTACCTGTAAAAATTGCTGGCACAAGAGAATGCTGATTTTTCTTAATCCAATTCAATTTTTTTCTTGCCTATAATCTTAGAACTTTAAATATACCCTGATGCTACTTGTTAATTTGCCTAATATTTTTCTTTGACAATAAGATGACTGTGTCATTTCTTTTTCATTGAATATTTCAGCATATTCTAAATATTTAATAGTTAGAAATATTGATGATACTTCACAAACTTACAAATGGAAAGCATGTTACAGGTAAGAATTAATATTACAGTGGGTGACTATTATAAAAATAAATGTAGGACCGCCATAAAGCCTGGCACGATTCAAAACTTGCAACTGATCTTTCTTGATGCCCCCTTTACAACAATGAATATTGTATCTACAATCCATATTAAAATTAGGTTCATGGTTAAATATTAAAACCAATGGGTTGAATCCTAACAATGAGGTTGTAACCTGAACAGCCCTCCTGCTCACAGTTCTTCACTCATGGAAAGTGTCCTTTTATTCATTGGAAGATACTTTTGGATCCAGTCCGTTATATCTGTCTGCGGTAAAGAATGTCAATCTACTAAACCCTCTCAAATGCAAACTTGATTTAAAGTGAGTACAAGTTATGTGAATGTAGAATCTGAGGGAGTGCCTTTGGGCTAGGTTAGAAAGGGTAGAAATATAAAACTCATTCCAGAATATACCAAGCTTTTCAGCCTCATCAAATTACTTGATTTGTCCTCAAATTGTAAATCAGTCTAAGAAAGTTGGCAAAACAAGTGACAGCTGCAACTGTCTAATCAGTCCTTTTATAACAAAGAGGATAGCAATAATTTCCCTCTAGTAGATACTGCATATTTCTAATAAGTATGAATCTTGTCTTCCTTTTATTCTAGGGTATACACACTAAAACAAGCTTTATTTATCTAGATTATTCCATGGCTTAGGGTTGTACCCTATTGTAGTGGTTGGCACCTGCGGGAGATGGGGAATACACCTGTTAGCAGTAGAAACTGCCCTCACATTAATAGAGAAGCTTATGAATAAGGCTAGATCATAAGCCCCTTTCTTCAATTTTTTTAAACACAGAAGCACTGCCTGGCAAGGCAGGAAATGGTTGCCAATCCCTGGCCGGGAGCTGGAAAACTACTAGCATGGGAGTCAACAGGGGAGGATAGCTTTCAGCTCCATCCCACCCATAGAAATGCAGATATCCGGAGACGACAGAGTCTTCCAGCAGTTCCTGAATTAATCACCTCCACACCTGCCAATCTTCTCCTTATCTGCTGTCCCATTCTGGGCTATTCGGGGCTCTGATAGCTTTCCCCATTCCCAATTCCCAGTTGTCTCAACCTGGAGACAGCCATTAAGCTATTGTTTGGGGGCAGAAGATACAATCCTGATCCTGGGTATGTTCCACAGTATAATTGGGCAACCCTTCCGCCATAGTTGTGTGTGCTCTGGACCCACTCACACATCTTCAGACTGCACAGCCCCCTTCTCCTTCCTGCTGTGAAGTGCTGGACACTCAAGCTACTCCCCTACTGGACTGATAATTATAACCCCCAAACCCTGAAACTCTATTCAACTCCTCTCTGCTTTTCCTAGGTAACTCTGTATGTATGCAGTATATGTTCTTGTATGATTGCTTTTGATACCCCTTTAATAAAATCACTTTTGTTATATACCTGCTTGGTCATTTGTAGAATTCTCTGAGGGCAGGGACCTCATATAAATTGGTGGAGATCTCCACTGCTCCCTCTCGCTAGCCTGTTTCCTTGCACATTAATTCCCCCAGCTCAAAAGGAGACTCCCATTTGGGTAATACCCTATCCCCAGCTGTTGTTCCAGATGTTGCTCAACTGGCCAGTGGGAGGGGGAAGGTGTAGGGAGGCTGGTTGGATCATATGGTGAAAGGGTGCATATGTTCACAGCCTCCACAATCACATCATTTCCAATTTAAACCAGAACTGACAGAACCTCAAAGGGTAAAATTCTTTAGCAATCATCCCTGATGAGACTCTGTTGTTTTCTTTTAAAACTGGAAGTGATGTCATTGGAGAGGCCACAGAGCGCACGCTCAAAGAGAAGACAAGAGTGCCCTCAACCAGGTGGCCTCCTGCTTCCCCAGTTAACAGCTAAAGGGACCTGGCAACTCTGGTGCAAACAATGTTGCTTTCAAAACTGTTTTTGTTTTGCCTTTGAAATTAGAGTTGCCAACTCTAGATTGGGAAATTCCTGGAAATTTAGGGGTGGAGCCTGAGAAGGGTAGGGCATGAGGAGGGGGGGGGGCAAAATGCCATAGAATCCACCTTCCAAAGCATTTCCTCCAGGCTAATTCATCTCTGTAATCTGAAGATCCCTTGTAATTCTGGGAGATCAAGCCCCATGTAGAGTCTGGCAACTCTATGAATCAAAATCCAGTATGTGTTAGTAATGTAGTCTCATAATCTGTCCTCCGCTCCAAGAATAGATCTTTTTTCTTTAACGCTTTTGAACAGTTAAGACTTTGTTCTCCGTGGCACCCTCAGCTCAGAAATATGAGGGATAGTTTAACTTCCCCCCAGTAGCAGTCCCTTGTGGCTGTATTTAACTGGAAAAAATATGTGTGGGATCCTGATCATGTATCCCCTAGCATCCCTTCCCTGTGCTGACTCCACTCTCCTTGGCTACTTCTTACTTATGCCAAGAATAGCACAAGACCTTGATCATGTCTAGTTTCACCTTGAAACCACACAGTTATATCATTAATGCCATCCTATGCAGCGTTACTCCATTCTAAGACCATTGAAGTCAATGGGCTTAGACTGGAGTAACTCTGCATAGGATTGCACCATCAGAGTACCTAGTTTATATACTTTGAGCTGTGGTCTGGTTGCTTCTTGACCTTGTCTTGGGTAAACAACAAAATACAAATCACAAGCTTCGTTTTCTGAGTCGTTTTATGGCTTCGAGTCTTTTATTGCTCCCTTTCGTCTCTTGGCATCCCTCCCCAAAGCATAGAGTTAATAAAAAAAAATCTTTCCCTGAGTTCATAGATGTGGAGCAAAAATGCTTTCTTTCAGCTGTCAGAAGTATTATATAGTCCCTCTCTGCCTCACCCATATTTTAAAATAACGTGATGTTAAAAGGTTCATACAAGTTGTATATGAGGGTCCTTAGTGAGTATCTTCATACAGCATCTGATAGAGAAGATTTTGTTTCTAAAATACAAAGTTATATAAGGTCAAAGGGGTTACAGAAAGAACCTTTCTGTCACTTTCTATAGGGATTATAAAGTCACAAGACCGGATGTCAGAAGTTCAAGGTAGAATTTGCTGTGGAATTCACAGCAAAATTTCTCTACACCTGTCATTTAAGAATGTCTGCTAAAGCAGGACTCTAATGGGAATTGATACCAAAACTTACAGTCAGATGTTTTGGCACAATGCAGGCACACAAATTACATTTTTTCCACCTAAGTAACCCAAGGCAGTGAAAGGAATAAAGCCAATGACCATTCAGGGAATTCAGCGAGCATGTCAGGTCTGCTCCACTCAGCACATTTCGAATGGGTACACATATAATGTACTAAAGTATGTAAAACTGTAATGTAGGCATGATACAAACACATGGTTTCTACGATGTGTGCAGGTGCATAGATTTAAGAGCCATGAATTTTGCGTTTGGTGTAAGAGTATTTCTGTTTATTTTGCATGCTCGGGAAGCTTGATCAGCAACTTGGTAGTTGTTTCCCACCTGAAATATATGGGGCCAGGGTTTGATTCTAGGTGGATATCTCAATGGAGAACAGCTAATCAAAACTCAAACCTTCTTTAATATGTTCAGTGTAATCAAACTGAACACTTGGTAATATTTGGAACCACAGCCACTTGGTACAGGGGTTAGAGTGCTGGCCTCGGCCTGGGAGACCCAGAGAGAAACTCCTCCTTGGAATGAAATCATTGAGTGTCTGTGGTGGGCCTCTTTCCACATAAACTACTTCACGGGGATGTGAAGGAAAACCCATGTATGAGAACTTTCACTCCTTTGAGAAATGGTAGAATAAACATTTAGTTAATGAGATTTTAAAAAATAGATTCTAATTGTTGTGGGGCCTGGCTTTGAGTTCAGGAAGGTCAGTGGGATAGGAAGACAGTAACTCAGTAAATATAAGTAAGAACAACAATAACAACAATAACAATGTTCGATTTATATACCGCCCTTCAGGACAACTTAATGCCCACTCAGAGTGGTTTACAAAGTGTGTTATTATTATCCTCGTGTCAATCACCCTGTTTGGTGGGTGGGGCTGAGAGAGCTCTGAGAGAGCCGTAATTGACTCAAGGTCACTGAGCTGATTTCAAGCAGAGGAGTGGGGAATCAAACCCAGTTCTCCAGATTAGAGTCCTGCCGCTCTTAACCACTACACCAAACTGGTAACAAATACGTTTATCAATCAGCAGAGCTACACACAGATATTGCCATCAAAATGTCTTTCCTAAGTGTTTCAGGTGGGTAGCTGTGTTGGTCTGCAGTAGAAGAGCAAGATTTTAAAGTTGAATCCTATGCAGAATAGTTTCAGTCTAAGCCCATTGACTTCAACAGGATCAGACTGGAATAACTCTGCATAGGATTACATTGTTAGTCCAGTAGCACCTTAATGACCAACAACATTTTCCATGGTATAAAACTTTTGAAAGTCAAGCTCCATTATCTGTTGAGGGAGCTCCAGTCTCAAAAGCTCATACTCTGGAAAATCTTGTTGGTCTTTAAGGTACTACTGAATTCCAATCTTGCTTTTCCAAAGCATTTCCAAAGTAGTGTTTATATTTATCTTTTGCTTGGGGGAGGGCACTTAGGCTTGCCATCCCCCCGCCAGGGGTGGGGATCCCTTGCTCCCACATCCCCCTGCCCCCACTTACCTGGCCAGCGGGGGGTGCCCCCGGGCCATCCTCCCAGCAACACGGGCACATCCCCGGGCAGTGTGGTGTGCCCCCATACCCTGCTGCAGCACGCTCCTGCGCCCCGCAATGGGCCTGTTTCGGGCTGAATCGGGCCCTCAGGGGGGGTGATTCATCCCTTTGGGGAGCGCGCTCATGCTCCTGGGCTGCCCTTTGACCCACGTGATGATGTCACTTACCAGACATCATAAACTGTGCAGTGGGAGCAATGTTCTCTATAGCCTTAGTGCAGAACATTCTTTTTTAAAAATTTTTATTGGGTGAGTAAAATTTAATATTACAAATTTTTTTATTAATACCCTCATTTCCATATTCCCCCACCCTTTTTCCTCCCCCCTTTATCTCAGACATCCAACAGTTTTCCAACCCGCTGTCTAAATCTACTGCTTATATCTCTTTTTCTTTTCTTATTCATTCTAATATACTACTAAAATAGATATTATATGTTAAACTATAAAAAAACCTAATATCAAATTAACAATTACAGCATGTTTCTAACTTATCTCTTCTCCTCTTGTAAAGATCACCCTCTCTTCTCTTCTGCTAAATTAATAGTTATCTAGCACCCATATTTCTCCCTTTACGACCCACTTCTTTTCCAAATACTGTTTTCGTTTCCCCCAATCATTAAAGAATTCCTCTGGATTCTGTTCTCTCAGCTTTCTTGTCATTTTGTCCATTTCTGCCATGTACAGCAATTTTTGTATCCAATTTTCAATAGATGGTACTTCTTTTGTCTTCCACTTCTGACCATATAAAATTCTCGCCACTGTTGTCATATAAAATAGTAATGTTCTATATTGCCTGGGAATCCCCTACATATTCAAATTCAACAACAGCAGTTCTGGGTTCTTATTTATTTGGATTTGTAAAATTGCATTCATAGCTTCTATAATATCTTCCCAGAATTGCTTTGCTACCTCACACGTCCACCACATATGATATAATGAACCTTCATGGTTTCTACATTTCCAGCACTTATCTGACATTTTGTTATTCCCATATGCTATTTTCTTCAGCGTTAAGTACCATCTATATATCATCTTGTAAACATTTTCTTTAATATTAGTACAAGTCGATATCTTCAGTGTATTTTTCCATAAGTATTCCCATGCCTCCATTGTTACGTCTCTATTACAGTTTATAGCCCACTTCACCATCCGGACTTTAACAGTTTCATCTTCTGTATACCATTTTAACAAGATCTTATAAACTTTAGAAATCTTTTTCTTGCCTTCTTGTAGTATACATTCTTCCAATTCCGAGTTTTTCCATTTAAATCCCGATTTTATACGATCCGAATCATATAAGTCTTTAATCTGCCTGTATTGGAACCATCCATAATAAGATACTTCATCTTCTGTTTTAAGCTTGATCATATTCTGCTCCATTTTCAACACCTCTTTATATGGCACACATTGTTCCCTATTATAAATTATCCTCGAGTCAATGGCTTCCATTGGCACCACCCACATCGGGATACCTTCATCCAAATATTTTTTATATTTTTGCCAGACTGTGAAGAGACTTTGCCTAATATAATGATGCAGAAACATAGAGTCCGCTTTAATTTTATCATACCATAAGTACGCATGCCAACCAAATTTTTTTTTATATGCTTCAAGAGTTAAGAGTTTAAGATTCTCTAACAACATCCATTCTTTAAGCCACACCAAACATATTGCTTCATGGTATAGTCTTATATTTGGTAATTGTAATCCCCCTCTTTCTTTGGCATCACATAGAACTTTCATCTTCACTCGAGGCTTCTTCCCTGCCCATACAAAGTCCGATATTTTCCTTTGCCACTTGTCAAATTGCTTATTGTCTCTTATTATTGGTATTGTTTGCAGTTAAAACATAATTCGTGGAAGTACATTCATTTTAATTACTGCTATTCTTCCTAGCCACGACAAATTCAACTTGTTCCATTTGATTAAATCTCTATCAATTTGTTGCCACAGCTTTTCATAGTTGTTCTTGAATAAGTCAATATTTTTAGCAGTAAGCTCTATTCCTAAATATTTTACTTTATGTGTTACCTCACAGTTGGTAATTTCCATTAGTTCGTGAAGTCTTTGTTTCACCATATTCTTACATAATATCTTAGATTTTCTTTTGCTAACATAAAATCCAGTCAAATCACCAAATTCTTTTATCTTATCCAACAATCTTGGCATATTTTGGATTGGCTCCTCTACAATAACCATCACATCATCCGCAAAAGCTCTGACTTTGTATGTAAATCCCTTAATCTTCAAGCCTCTTATGGCGTCGTCTTCTCGTATCTGCCTCAATAAAATTTCCAATATCAAGACAAACAACAGTGGAGACAATGGGCAACCTTGCCTTGTACCCTTCCGTATTTCCAGTCTCTTAGAGCGGGACCACAAGTGATGCCTGACACAGGTTGGACATTTGCCAGCTTCCCTCAAGTTTTGATGGGAAATGTAGGCAGCTTGGCGGAATGTTGGACAAGTGACAGTTGAAAAGTCCATTGGACAGCAGTCAGAGAGTCAAGCTGCAAGACCAGGATGCCTACATTTCCCATCAAAACTTGAGGGAAGCTGGCAAGTGTCCAACCTGTGTCAGGCGTCACTTGTGGTCCCGCTCTGAGTTAATTCGTCATTTACTACGATTGCTGCACACTGGTCTTTATATATCGTTCTTACCGCTTGGATGAACTCTTTCCCCATCTGTAACTTCTGCATTGTGGCGAACATAAAATTCCAATTTAAATTGTCAAAAACCTTCTCTGCATCCACAAAAAAGAAACCAACTTCCTTTTCACAGTGTCTGTCATAGTATTCTATTGCATTTATTACAGTCCTTAGATTGTCTTTAATCTGTCTGTTTGGTAAGAATCCTGCTTGCTCTTCTGCAATAAATTCAGCCAGCCATTCCTTCAGCCTTTCCGCCAATATTTTCGCAAAAATCTTGTAGTCATTATTTAACAGTGATATAGGTCGATAATTTTTTACATTAGATAGGTCCTGTTCTTCTTCTGGAATCAGTGATATATTAGCCTCATTCCAAGTTTCTGGAATCTTTTGTCCCTTTAAGATCCCATTCATCAATTTTTTCAGGAAAGGCACCACCTATTTTGCCATTACTTTATAAAATTTAGCCGTTATTCCATCAGGTCCTGGTGCCTTCCCCAATTTAGTCGACTGTATTGCATCCATAATTTCTGTTTCTGTTATTTCAGCATTTAGTTTTCGCTTCCACTTCTCAGATAGCTTTGGTAAATCAATTTTACTCAAATATCGATCAATACTATCCTCCTTTACCACTTTACTCTGATATAATTTGGCATAAAATTTATAAAATGCTCTATTTATGGCTGACTGATCCATTAATGTCTTATCTTCTTCTATAATCTTAGTTATCACTCTTTTTTCCCTCCTCTTCTTTAATTGCCAAGCTAAATATTTCCCCAGCTTGTTGGCACTCTCAAATGTTTTTTGTTTTAGTTTCTTCAATTCCCATTCCAATTCTTTGTTGTCCATTGCTTTAAATTGTTCTTGCAGAATCTTTATTTCCAGGTGTAGTTTCTTTTCCCCCGGTCTTTTCTTTAATTGAGTCTCTTTGATTTTTATCTTTTCCTGAATTTCTTTCCTTTTTTCTTCTTTTCTTTTTTTGTCTCTCGCATTTAAGTCCATTAAGACACCTCTCATTACAGCTTTGTATGTATCCCATACTTTATACGTTGGTACAGATTTATCCAAATTATATTGTATAAAAATCTGGTTTCTTTCTGTAACAAATCTAGATTGCCCTCCTGTTGCAGTAAATCTTCGTTAATTCTCCATCTAAATTTTTTAATACATTTCTCAAATCTCCACATAACTGGATTGTGATCTGAGCTTACTTTGGGCATAATTTCAACTTCTTTAGTCCATATTGCCAATTCCTTAGAGGCCCAGATCATATCAATTCTCGATAGCGACGAGTACCTTGCCGAATAATAGGTAAATTGCTTGGCTTTGGAGTTATTTCTTCTCCACACATCCTCCAAATTTTCTTGCTTTTGTATTTCAAAAAAAGATTTTGGCAATAATCCCCGTTTCTTTTGAGTCCCCCCCCTTTTTTTGGTCTTCCTGTAAGTTTACCACTCCATTAAAATCCCCTGCCAGGATTATTTGTGAATAAGTCACTCTGTCTAATTGCTTCTGTAATACTTTAAAAAAACTGTCTTTAGCTCCATTTGGTGCATAAATCCCTACTATTAGTGTCTTTTGGGAGTTCCAAATAATTTCCACCGCAAGATATCTGTCTTCAGAGTCACTAAATATCATTTTAGGTTGCAGCTCCTCCTTGATATATAACACAACTCCTCTTTTTTTCTGTTTTGCTGTGGCAACAAATTCTTTTCCTAATGTGTAATTTTTTAAGTACTTTTGATCTTGTTTTTTAACATGGGTCTCTTGTAAACAAATTATATTACAATGTTGCTTGGATAGCCAATGAAAAATAGTTTTACGCTTGGAAGGTGAGTTAAGTCCGTTTACATTCCATGATATTACTTTACACTCCATAATCAAATTCTGGGTCTTTTAGGTAAGTCTTTATCATTGTCCAACAAGAACATCTCCATCTCATGCCGCGATCTGATAGATCTCCTAATTGCTTGAATTCAAAACTCAGACCCTCTGGAATCTCCCATCTATATCTTATATTCAACTCTTTCAAGATCTGAGTCAGATCTCTATATTTTTTCCTTTCTATTAGGATTTTTTTAGGCAACTCCTTCATTATTCTCACCTTTTTTCCTTCCATTACCAGTGGGTTTTGAAATTGCTTGCTCACAATGTCTTCTTTCATTTTTTTGGTAGTAAATTGCACAATCATATCTCTAGGCAGATTTTTTTGAGCTGCATATCTTGAATTAATTCTGTACGCCACGTCCACATGACTTATGATCTCTTCCATGGTTTTATTCAAGAATTCTGCTAATATTTCCGATATCTGTTCTTGGGCTACCTTCCCCTCCTTTTCCGGAATGCCATGAAGTTGTCTCTCCATATATTTACATTCCATCACCGCCACCTGTGGTTTCTGCTTTAAATGTAGTGGTTGGCTTCTCCGTCTTTTCTTCCACCTCGTTACCTTTTTGCTGCATCGTCTGTAGTTCCTTCTTGACCTCATCGATACTCTTTGTTAACTCCGCCACTTCAGATTTAATTGTCTCCTTGAGATCCTTCATCATCTCTTGTATTACATCTTTTAATTCTTTGTTACCTTCAGCCACTTTCTTATCCAAATTATCAAATGCTGACTGCCAGTCCTTTTTTGACATCGAGGGGCTCGATTTGCTCCGCTGCCATGAGTCTGCTCTCTTTCGCAATTCCGTGGCTTAAATATTTAAGTTCCCAAATTAACTTTCTTGTTTTGCTAGTATTTTGTCCAAAAGTTAGCGCTTTAAATGTCCAAAATGGCGGGTGTCTTTTCTCTATGGTTTTAAGTCGAAGCTTTGCCCTTACCCTTCTCCAAGATGGCCCACTTCCGGTTGCAATGAGGGCTTGCCCTTGCCCTCTTTCAAAATGGCGCACTTCTGCTTCTGCCTTTTCCTTCACAGCTGCTCTAGCCTCGCATCTCGATGTTTATGATGCACTTCCTGTTCCTTCCCCATCGACGCACCGCTACTTTCTCTCACGATGTTTCTCCGTTCCCACAGCTCGCTATCTCTTTAAACCACAGGTATGTAAATAATAATCCTTTCTTCGCCTCTAATTCTTTTCTAAAAGTTTCTTTTCATACATTTCTTTTACCTGGGTGAACTTAATTAGTCCTTTTAAACTTTCTACTTCAGCTTTCTGCTTGAATTTAAATCCTCTAGTCCAATTTCAAACTCGTAGAAGAGATAACGATCTTTACCTTGCAGGGTCTTTTCTGGGTTGTAATCACTGTTTCAGATGTTCAGATTAGTCCAAATTAGTTACTGAAGCTTGGGTACGGCGATCCTATGCCAACTCAATGACTCCAAAGCTGCTGCAGAGATTTCTGCCACCCTTCTTAGAGCGGGACCTCAAGGCTGGGAGGGAATCGTTTGCGCAGAACCCCCCCTCAGCTGAGATCTACACGCCCTCGGGGTCTCAAGTGTTCTTGCCTGCTCTCCGCCTGAGAGCAGGGGGCCGTGGGTGATCTAGCACCCCACCAGCCCTGACAAACAGCAACTTGGACAGCTCAGCTCCCTGAACTGCATCAGACCACCATGATTCCCAAGCCGGAAGTTGCCTTAGTGCAGAACTTTCAACAGTTGTAGTGCCATGACCATTTTGTTTATTATCACTAACTAGCAACAGAGCCTGTTGTAAAAATAAATACAATGGACTCTGGCAGCGGGGCCAAGGCCGTCATGGAGGCAGTGGGAAGGCTGCATGGGGAGACTCCCCCATGCTGTGCCTCCCAGATGGCTCTGCAGGCAGGCCTTTGATGGGGCTGCAGAGCTGGTGGGGAAGTGCCATGTGGCCCCATAGCTGCCACAGAGGCAGCAGGAAGGCCATGTGGGAGGGGCTTTCCCATGCTGTACTTCCATACTGGCTCTGCAGGCAGGCCTCTGAGGGGCTGCGGAGCCAGTGAGGAGGCGCAGCATGGCTCCCCCGTACTATGCCTCCCCATGGGCTCTGCGGCCCCTCAGAGGCCTGCCACTGACAATTCTCCTTTTATCCTGGCACAGGACCTGGCGCAGGTCCTCAGTGAACCTGCGCCAGAATAACAGGTGAGTTGTCAGGAATAAGGCTCACTTTTTATGTTTAAGGATACAAATCATCACATAAAGATGCTTTAGCCTGAGTCGGACTTGGTTTCGAGAGGTCAGTGTTGTCTGAGCAGTGTTGTCTGCTCAGGCAATGGCTCTCCAGGGTCCCAGAAAGAGGTCTTTCACATTACCTGCTGTTTGAACCTGGGACCTCTTCATGCAAAGCCAAAGCTCTAAAACTGAGCCAAAGTCCCTCCTCCAGTAATTTCAGTAAATTGGGTCCATTGCATTTTAATCCCATCCTTCCTCCAAGGAGCTCCAGGCAACGTATATGGTCCTTCCTCCATTTTGTCCCTGCCTCAATCCTATGAAGTAAGCTAGGCTAAGAAAAAGGGACCCAAGTTCATTCAGTGAGCTTCATGGTTTTGTGAGGAGTTAGGCTTACCATTCCCACAGTACCGATGGGGGATCCCCCACTGCCAGCCAGTGCTTTACCCTACTGCTCAGCTGGCTGGTGGGGGGGGGGGGAAATGGCAGGAAACTGTGAGGAGGACAGGCAGTATTCCAACACACTGACCTCACTCCCTGTATACTTAGAAGTGTCATCATCACGTCACCAAGAGGATGCTAGGGACACTGTGGTAAATACCAGAGAGTCTCTGGAATTCCCTGGCAATGCATTTACGGCACTTCCTGGAACTCAGGCAGGAATGTCAGTATATTGCTGGCAACATAGTGATCTCACTGGCAAGCCCCAGCAATCAAGTAAGTACCCCCCCCTCCTGCTGCTTGCCAGGAGACCTGGCAACCCTAGGAGAATTGAGGCTGGGTCTCCCAGGTCCTAATCTCACACTCAAACAAATACACCTCACTAGCTAATTGTCGTTATAGTCAATAACCTTTTTAAAAATAAAGGTCCTTTTCAGCATGGAAAATGGTTTCTCACTTATTCTCATAACTATCCTGCGAGTGATGATGAGTAGGGATTTGAGCCCATGTGTTTCTTGTCCAAATATAATAACTTATTCTTTGCATGATGTAGGCATATAAAATCGGGCCAGGTTTGAAAGAACAATGAAAGTAGTTCTCTGCACCCCAGGGGCTCACTAATACTACATGACAATCTTCTTTTGAAACAAATCATGGCTTGGGGTCAACTGCTTAAAGAGAAAAAAAGCAACAAATTCAATTGGGCTAAGTGTGAGCCTCTTAAGCGAGCCTAAATAAAAAGTTGGATCCTGGCCCAGAAAAAGAAGATGAATAATATAATCAGCAAAAATCCCAGACATAAGTAAAAAAAGTGCAAGATCTGCTGCCTCTTATCTAGAAATTTGTTAACAGAGACAAAGTTTGTGACGTGATCAAAGAAACCCTTTCTGTTCTTAAATATCATTTCTGTACCTTTATAATTCATTCTAGTAAAGCAAATTCAATGTTGAACATAAATGGATCATATATCATCATCATTTAAACTGATTTTATTAGTTCAGTGTGAAATGTTAATTGGTCGCATTACTGACAAAATGATGCTTGCAGAAATTACAAATTCATATTTTACACTTTGTAAATTAATAGGAAATAGAATTTCACCATGAAAATGAAACCATAATTAGTTTTAGAAATATGTTATCCTATCACAATTTTTAAAAACCAAATTTAATGATTAATACCTCTGGAAAATCTGTAGCCCATCTAAATGAATGCCAGGCCGATCCTCAAAGCACTAAGTGGCAATGTGGCTCCTTCACATCAATTAGAATTTGCTGCCCGAGTATTAGGCCAAGAGAAATCTTCCTTAAGTTCTTGTTTCAGAAGTTACCAAGGTCCTTAGGATCCTAAATCCTGTTAATGGCTTATTGGCTGCATTCGTTTCACCCAGTATGAGGGGAAAGTAGGTGGCCCTTAATGAAAACGACAACCTCTGGCCCTGACCTGCCCATCCGTGCCTTTTTACCAGGTTTTAAGGAATTCGGGAGCCATCTAAGCTCTCCTCCCACAAGTTATTCAATCACTAAATGTCTCTGTTAAAACTGGATTATAAAAAAACATCATTTCCAGAAATGAATATTTAGAAGGGAATCAGAAAACAATTTCATCTGGTGATTATTTCATCAGGCAGAACCACTTCCAATCACATCCCAGATTTAACTGTATAAAAACTCAATTGACAATGAATCAGCCTGGATTTTTAGATTAGATACCCTGTCCCCAAAAGAACTCAATGCGCTGGAGCTCTCTTGTTTTATTTAGTTCCAGTGGTATGTTTGCATTTCCCTTATAGATACAGCAGACGAATGTACTATATCTTTAAACATAACACATAGCAGCTAATTGCATGGTATTTAAATACAGTAACTAGGATGGGGTGACATGGAATATGGCCGTCAATTGAGTTTTTGCATCAAGGAACACGCTGGCTAGATTTGTTGAAATTCCCTTGGTTGGAGTGAGTCGTTTTTGTTTTCTGGAGTGTATGAGGGTGGATATCATCAAAATGTAAATTACAGGGGTGGTTTTTATAAGGTTTTATTTTAGCAGGTTTTGGCTTGGATTATTATCACGCCCTTGATAAAGTTCCATGTACAGAATGAGCTAAGTGTGCTGGCTTCTCATTGGGCCGGGGGGGGGGGGCTTGTACCCCTGTTGTATGTGAAGAAAACACAAGAATATTAATAATAACCGAACATTGTTTGTATGAGAAATACCTGTCCATTTTCCATGAACGGAATCTGTCAACATTCTGAAAAAGAAAGAAGAGATTGTTATATTGAATACTATTGAGTTTTTGACTATTGTCTTTGAATAGTGGTCATATACATCTACCATTTATGTGAATATATTTATTCATCATCATCATCATCATAAACCTTTTATTGGCATAAAAATAATATATTTATTGTATTTATTGGACCATATTTATTCTATTTATTGATGGATTGATATGTAGAGAACATTGATTGTTTTATATAATTCTAATTACTGTTCTTATGGGAACTATTGGTATAATATCAATTGAGGGGATTATAAGAAATATTTATTAGATGCACTGGTCACTTTATACTTTATAAATATTATATAATTGATTAATTCCTTGAGATTATTGAACTTTGCAAAGTATATGCCGTGGTTTGGATTCAGTTTTGAGCAGGGGGCTGATTTTTTTTTTTGCCGAGTAGTTTATTTCTCTCTGGTTTACCATGCTGAAAGGGAGTAAAGGAGGAAAAGTAAATCCCTTCAGTAACTTCACCACTTGCATATCCCCCTCCCCCATTAAATTTTGTTTAAATGTTCTTTAAATGTGTGAGGGGAGGGGAAATAAAATAGCTAAACTGGAGAAGAGGGTATAAATGAAGAAAATAGTTCAATTTAGAGGCCTGTGGTGGCTCTTGGCAACCCTGCACAGGTGCTCAGACTTCTGCAAAGACCACAGCTCTGAGCCATTCCATCTGTGTCAAACACATTCTTGCAGCTTCTGCATTTTACTTGTTCACAGGGAAAGCCATTTACAGACCCTCTGCACTCAAACACATAGTCTTAATATGAACCTTGGGGCACCAGCTCCATGATATTGTTTAACACTCTCTAGGCAGTAGCTGATGGAATCCAGCACTAATAGGGTGTTCTTTTGATGTTAACGACTCTGTTAATGGTGACCCATTACACTGTAATATGCATCTATCTATCTTATACCTATCACCTCGGTATCTCGTATTCCAGGAAGTAATATATCAAATTCATTGAAAAATAGAGTTCCACTGCTGGCTGAATACAAACGGAGTAAATTAATTTTCAGCTCTTCCAAGGATAAAGCTTTCTTTCCTTTCCTTTTCTTTCTTGCTTCTGATGAAGTTTAATATAATCAGCTGTGAAAGTCATCTTGCCACCAGGTTGGCATGTCTAAACCATCCCCATATCTTCTGAATCCTCCAGTCAGGAGTGACATTGCAGTAAATGTGGAACTTGTCAAGTCTCTTCTGAAATTAGGCAACAAGCTACTCTGGAGGATGTGACATTTTTCTGCCTCAGAGGTTCCATAAGAATGGCTTTTAAATGGCTTTTAACTTTCTCTAGAACAGTTCCACATAGTTCATATGCACTTACATGTTGCACAGGAATTGGACTGACTAGGTTTTGGCGGGGGTCAGCTTTCATGGAGTGCTATGTCTGAACAATGTGGTACGGTGGGGAGAGACAGGAAGAAAGATAATCTGGAGAGAAAGGCACATTGAATGTGAAAACAACATGCCTATGAATTTGCTTTCCTCCAATTTGGTGGGCAGGTGTCTTTATCTTGTAAACCTGGTGTTGCTTTATTTAAGCAGGATTTTTGACGGGACACCAAACTGATAGGAAACATTGTTAGCCTCTATTAAAAGAGATGTCTAGCAATTTGCTATGCTCAGGAGAAGGGAAAACTCAAGCTTCTTGGCAAAGCCTCTGTTTCAATAATGAATCATTACAACTAGATGTTGAGAGTCAAACTCCATTAAAGTGTTGTGTAAAAACAGCCACTGATGTTTTTACAACCCAAATGATCAAGGGGTTAGAATTAGACATGGGCATGTACCAAAAAAAAAACAAACTGGGAGGTTCGAGGTTTGTACAGTTTCGCGAACCACAAACTTTCACGGACTTGCCCCAATTTCCGAACTGGTTCGTGTAGTTCGTGAAAACGTCACTTCCAGGGCAGCAGAAGGTCTGCAGAATAGGGGTATGAGCTTCCGGTTTCCCCCTGTTAAATGCCAGCCGCTTTTCAGCGGATGGGAGGGGAATCCCCATCCTCTGAA
Organism: Eublepharis macularius; assembly: GCF_028583425.1. Lineage (NCBI taxonomy): Eukaryota > Metazoa > Chordata > Lepidosauria > Squamata > Eublepharidae > Eublepharis > Eublepharis macularius. Next base: position 76,546,268 of record NC_072798.1, read on the forward strand.
AAAAGCTGCTGGCTGTTCTGCTTCCCATGTTTGTAGAAGTTTGCTTATTCCCTGCTGGCTTTAAAAGCCAGGAAAGGGCTAAATGACTGGTTTCCCCTTCCTCCTTTGGGGTATTCACACACTTTTTTTTCTTTCAAAGGCAAGAAAGTGTAGCAATGTTGTAACATTGTAGCATTGCAACATTGTAACATTACTGCACTTTTCTTCTGGCTTTAAAAGCCAGGAAAGGATTAAATAGCTGCTTTTCCCTCCTTCCAAGACATGTTTCAGGCTTTGCAAAGAGGAAAAAAAACACAAGTGTTTTGCACAGCCCTTTGGAAACAAAGCGGCAGGGAAGCTTTGGGCATTCTCTAGAGCCTGCTTTGAGGCTCTACCTTCTGCCGTATTGCAGGGTAAATTTTCCCGAGTGCCAGTGCAAGAACATCTATGTCCTTGCATGACTAACATGGTAGAATCGGTTACCCATGTTCTCCTATTTTGTGAATTTTATCAAGAGGAATGGGCCTGCTTCATATTGCCCCTCTTGACCAAATTTCATCCTTTGCAGTTGTATCTTGATTTTAGACCAGAAGTTTTAGACCAGAGCTCAGTGACATATGCTGTGGCTAAATTTTTCTCTTTAGCTGTTAAGATACGCAGATTGCTTTTAGATGAAAATGTTGTTTAATTGTTTTTTTCTTTTTTCTATTCCCATTGTTCTCATCTCATTAATTCCTATTAATGTTTCGCTTATCACTATGTTTTGATGTGACAATTTCCCCCCTATCTCAGAATTGTCTTGTTTTACTGGCTTTTGCTGTAATAATAAACCAATACCAATTTCTTTATACAATTATCTTGTGGAATTCATTGCCACAAGATGTAGATATGGCCACTAGTTTAAATGGCATGAAAAGGAGATTAGACAACTTCAGGGAAGGACAGGGCAATCAGTGACTATTTATTTATTTATTTTTATTTATTTCAAATTTCTATAACGCCCTCCCCGCGAGTGGGCTTAGGGTGGATAACAACATATTAAAATACAAAATACAATAAAAACAACATATTAAAATACAATAAAAATCCATACACATTTAAAACAGGATGGTGGACAGCCTTCACAGGGAGGGTTAAGATTTTATACGCCCCCCATTTTTTAACCCATGGTTAAATAGAACCTCCATGTTCATAGGTAGTGTACCTCTGAATACTAGCTGCAACAATAGAAGGTGGCCTTGGCATCTGTCCCCCTGCTTGGGGGTCTTCTGCAAGGCCGTGTCTGCAAGGGCATCTCCTTTTACTGTTTTTGTGATATGTATATTTTTTGATCAGCAAGCATATTGCAGGAAAATGTATTATATTGTTTTTTAATAGGTGGGGTGCAGCTTCCTGAAGATGACAAATGTCCCTCATCATTGTGTCTTTTCGACAGTCCTACATGGGAACTACACTGAGTCACTCTTGTTGTCATACACATAGCAGGCAAGGACAATGTTCTGGCAGATGCACTAAGTCAGTCCAAATCCTAGAACTATGAATGACTTCCTCTGCCTTGTTTTTGCAATGTGTGAGTATCCTACTGTAGAGCTGTTAGCCACAGACCTCAACAGAAGATGTGTTCAATACTGCTCACAGGCAGAAAAGGGGAAGGCCTCTCTCAGGGACGCCTTTCAGATCCCTTGGTTGGGCACCCTCCTATATACTCCCCCCCTCCTCTTATGATGCTGACACTCAACAAGATGATGAGGGAAGTTTTCTCGGCAATCGTAATTGGCCAAGGCAAGCCTGGTTTGCTGCTCTGTTCCAAATGGCACAGGGAAGAACCTACCATTTCCCCCAGACACCTCACCTGCTACAGGATGATGAGGTTCTCCATCATGACTTAGCCATTCTGAAGTAACAGCTTAGTTCATTTCCCTCCTGGATTGAGTTTCTCCTCCCCAGTCCAGAAGGTCCTATTGGAAACTAGGAAACCTTCCACCAGAAAATCATACCAAGCCAATTTTCTTTTTTGGCCACAGTCAACAACTTAAACCTGGTATCTGCCCCATTGCCATCTATTTTGAACTATTTGGTCCAGCTAAAGGACCAAAGTTTGGCTAACTCCTCTGTTAAGGTTCACCTAGCAGCCATTTCTGCCTACCATGATAATATAAACGGGAAATCTCTCTTTGTCCAACCACAATACAAGTTTTTCCTAAGAGTTTAGTGAATCTATACCTTCCAGCATCCGAGCTGATTCCCCAGTGAAGTTTCTTCTTGGTTCTTGCTTTACTCATGCATAAACTTTCACACCCCAAGCTACCTGCCCCTTGAAGGTTCTGACAGCCAAAACAGCCTTCTTGGTAACTCTAATCTTGACTAGGAGACTGAGTGAATTGCAAGCTTTGAGACATGACCCTCCTTTCACTAAGAAGTTCACAGATAAGGTTGTCCTTCAGCTGAGCCTCCCCTTTCTACCAATTGTCTCTGCTTTTCACTTAAACCAGGACATTATCTTGCCTGTATTCCCCCCCCCACTACTTCGACTGTTACAGAGAGACTTTTGCACACACTTGATGTTAAATGTGCTTTGTGCATCTACTTGGACAGGACAGCTCCTTTCCGAAAGGACTCTAATCTATTTATTTCATTTAACGGCCCCCCCAGAAATCTGATGGTCACCTCAGAGACCATTTCAAATTGGATAGTTTGGCTCATTAATGATTGTTATCATCAATCTAAACAACCATGTCCATTGCAAGTTACAGCACACTCTATAAGGGCGCAATTCAACCATCACCCTTTAATTTTGGCATCCCTATAGTGAAACTGTGTAAGGTGGCCACCTGGTCTACACCGTCCACCATCCATATTCATCAAGCATTATGCCATTGACGTAGATTCCAGAATGCAGCTGTTCGCAAGGCAGTCCTGAAGAGTCTTTTCCGCTGAAGAGCTACATGCCTGCCTCCTGGGTAAGTTAGCTTGCCAAGCTTCTATGTGGGACTGCACAGAAGACATGACGATGAAAACAGGGTTGTACTTACCTATAACTGTTGTTCATTGAGTGTTGTTCTATGCAGTCACACATCCCTCCCCCTTTCCCTGTTGTGCGCTCTTTGTTACTGTTAATTACCCTCTACGCTGGTGGCTTAGAGAACTGAGGGAGGGAGCCGCTTGCCCCGCCTTTTATAGCCGCACCTGGTGGAAAAGTGCACTAAAAGGCTAGCCAAGCATCTCGCACCTCTAGTAGCTTTGGAACATCAGCAGCTGGCCTGCACATGTGCTGTTCCCATGTGTCCCTGCACAGGAGAACACTTGATGAACAACAGGTAAATGCAACCCTGTTTTACCCTGAGCTCCTTCCTTAAAGCAGTTAACTGGCAACAGCAAGTACCCTTGAGTGAAGATGCAGAGATTAAACGCGGACACTACAGTTGTTCATAACAACGTTGTGAATCTGCAGCACTATTTGGAGTTGTTCTGTTTTTTAAAAACTTTTAGAAATGCTATGAAAACTAACATTTGTTTTTAGCTACAACACTCGTTTTGTCCTGCAAATAACTTGGGTGGGTTTTTCTTTTCTTTGGACAGGGGGTGGAAGATTATTAATTTGTTTTTAACCAAAAATCCTACACTGGAATAAATTGCAAATAAGACATTAAAATGTTTTCTGGGAACGCAGCATAGTAGGGAGCTGATGCTACATGGATACTATCTGTAGTATTCTGAGTTTGGTGTTAGAATGTTGGTGTTGGTATTTTTGCATTTAGATCTCAGAAAACAACCTGCTTGGCATAATGTAGCACAGCTCAGTCCCATGGTTTTTGTTTCAGAGAAAGTGTGCATCAGTCTGCAGCCTTAGTTGCTCTAAAGAAGCATACTGGATACAACGGAGGGCACAGTTATGCACAGTTAAGACCCATTGAAATAAATGGGACCTAAGCAGATCTGGAAGAGCCCCGTGGCACAGAATGGTAAGCTGCAGTACTGCAGCCCAAGCTCTGCTCATGACCTGAGTTTGATCCTGGCGGAAGCTGGGTCCAAATAGCTGGCTCAAGGTTGATTCAGCCTTCTATCCTTCTGAGGTCGGTGAAATGAGTACCTAGTTTCCTGGGGTAAAGTGTAGATAACTTGGGAAGGCAATGGCAAATCCCCCTGTAACAAAAAGTCTGCCAAGAAAATATCGTGATGCAACATCCCCCCATGGGTAAGTAATGACTCAGTGGTGCTTGCACAGGGGACAGGGCCAGATCGAGGGGGCAGGGGGGGTAGTTTGCCCCCAGCGCCACCAGAGAGGGGGCACCAGGAGCAGCTGCCAGCTGTCAGAGGGCGCTGGGCAGCCTTGCAGCCCCCCGTGCTGCCTTTCGCCTGCCCCACAGGACAGGGGGCGGCCGAGTTGCCATGCACCCCCTGTCCTGCAGGGCAGGCAAAAGGCAGCGCGGGGGGCTGCGGGGCCACCCACGCCATTCGCCTGCTCCGCAGGATGGGGCGGCTGGCCGCCCCCTGTCCTGCAGGGCAGGCGAATGGCGTGGGAAGCCTCACAGCTCCCCACGCTGCTTTTGCCTGCCCTGCAGGGCAGGGGGTGCACGGCAAGCCGGCCGCCCCCTGTCCTGTGGGGCAGGCGAAAGCAACGCGGGGGGCCATGCTGCCTTTTGCCTGCCCTGCAGGGCAGGGGGTGCCCGGCAAGCTGGCCGCCCCCTGTCCTGTGGGGCAGGTGAAAGCAGCGCGGGGGGCTGCAACACTGCCCCCGGCATTCGCCTGCGGGGAGGCAAATAGCGCGGGCGGCTTCCCAGCACTGCACGCTGCCTCCGTTCCACCCTGTGTGATGATGTCACCGAAGTGATGTCATCACGCAGCACGGGGAGTGCATGAGCGCTGTGCGCGCGTGCGCACAGTGGCTGGCAAGGGTTGCCCCAGGCGTGGGCAACCCTAGATCCAGCGCTGACAGGGGACTACCTTTACCTTTTTAAAAAGCAGATCTGACTATACTCTGTATTTCACCTATGGGTTAGTACTGTGCAAGTCCCTCTTCTTCTGAAGGGGAGTGTTTCTGCCAGTTACAGCAAGTAGAAAAAAATGTGATTGTAAAAAATCTATCGAGCAGCTACCCAGTTTGCAAACTTCCTTGGAAATAAGAAATCCAAACTCTGAAAGCTTTTCTTGATTCATGTATTATGAGCTATCCACTATGAATATGCATAAGTTACCTCTCTTGAACTTCCTTGAAACAAATTCTCATAAATAAACAAGGAACACACAGTACCGACTGACAGAGTCACTTAGACTAAATGTATTGTGCTAATAGAGTGAAAAGAATAAAAAATTTCAAGGGCTTCCACTCTCCATTTTAATAAATTTCATGGAAATCGGATCAAGTCCTAATTGCTAATTCATCTGAAATTATTAAAAAGAGATTTCAATTACATCCCGCCATTGAATTTTGATGTACCAAATTAAATTAGGACACTAGATTATATCTTTTTTCTTAAATCCAGACCCATTTAAAAGCCTTTTCTGTAAATTCTGAAAAGGAACTTTGTGTTCAGTTATGTTGTTAAAAAATCCCAACATTAGTAAGAAATAGTAGGTTAAATCTCTTACTGAAGATTTTTAATGACATTTCAGTGTTCCTCTTATAATTACTCTTCATCTAAGATATCCCATAATGATGTTGGACATTCTTGGTTCAGGCTCACTGGCTTGCTTCATTAGCATGTCATTCCCATTCCACATCATAAGATTTAATTGTAATGCCGAATCTGCACAGCTCTCCACAGAAGTCTAATCAAAGTGGATTCACTTGTATTATTAATATCAAAAATCAGTCCACTTGCTATTTTTATAAATAAAAGAATCCAGATACATAAATCAACTGTCATTTATTAGCATGTTACTGGCATATCTGCCAGACATATGAGCAGCTCCTATCACAGTTCCTTAGGATTATTTTCATCAAGATTAAAACCCTTCTACATTAAATATACATACTAATTCCTCCATAAAGTAATCAGATTACAGTTCAGGTGACATTGTGTGCTGGAATTCAAATGATTTGCTGTAATGAGCTGGAAAGGTGTACTTGAAGACTGATGGAGGGAGGAAGAAAGGGAGAACAGAGGGAGACGAATTTGCTTTTTAAATCCCCCTTGTTATAGCTATATGTTGTTGTTGTTGTTGTTGTTGTTACCTGCATTGCTCTTTTTGGATAGTAACAGGTCTTAGAGTCGTCAACAGATACTAGACAAATGGAAGTGTCAGATCGGTCAGCGGTAGTTTTAAAGGCTGCTTTCTGCTTGGGGGAATCTTATCTAGCTACCCAGATAGCAATTTCAGGGAGAATCACAGCAGCCATTCCTTCATGCTTCTTAATGCTCATATGGATAGATGTAAATATATATTCATTTGATTGTGTTATACATTGTACTACCTCCGGGCCATCCCCTTATGCTCTGATTTCTTCCTTTGATGTAAGGGTGAAATATTTATATTTGCGTCTGTATGTTTCATATGTATTTAGGAGATGAAATCAGGTTGATGGTGGGAGAAATAATACATTTGCACACCATTTTCTCATGGAGTCAATGATGGTCCTAGAGGAGGCCTTTGTGCAACTAAACTGGGGCAATTTTGTGCCATGTACACTGATGAAGTAGCAATGTATGCACAGAGATGTGGTTTTAGAAGCAGAAATATTGGCATACCATATTCTTACACTGCTAATGATGGTGCTAGAGTAGGTCACTTTGGGACTGAAACCAGGATAAATTTGTGCTATGTTCACTATGCGGGTAAGAGCCATAAATTTTGATGCTGTTTAGCAGTAGAAAAATTGCTTGGCAACCATATAAGTTGATTGCCTTTTTATGATAACTCACAGCACAATCCTAAAAAGATTTACATCCAATGAAATCTTTGAAGGATGTCACACTGTTTAGGTATGCTCTGGAGAGCCGGTTTGGTGTAGTGGTTAAGATCAGTGGGACTCTAATCTGGGGAACCGGGTTTGATTCTTCACTCTGCTTGAAGCCAGCTGGGTGACCTTGGGTCAGTCACAGCTCTTCCAAAGCTCTCTCTCAGCCCCATCCACCTCACAGGGTGATTGTTGTGGGGATAATAATAACCGCTCTTAGTGGGTGTTAAGTTGTCCTGAAGGGCAGTATATAAATCAAATGTTGTTGTTGTTGTTATTTTCCATTTGGCATACATAGAACTGCTATTGTGTTGGGAGAAAGGCAGTCAAACAAATATTTTAAATAAATAAAAATGACAGCATTCTGAATCATCTTTGTTTGCATACCTAGGGACAGAAACCCACATTCTGATACATTTCACATTATAGCTGTATAGTTCATAAAATCTTTCACTGGTTATGCATTAAAGATTCTATAAGTGGCAACACATGCTTGCCCTTGACCAGAGGAATTAGTGAGGGATCCCAAATGGATCCTATAAGAATCCAGGATATAAATTTAAGACTGAAATCTGAATTCTAGAATACATCCATAATGAATAAATGGTTTTAAGAAATGTATAGTGGTTAGGAGCGGCCGGACTCTAATCTGGAGAACCGGGTCTGATTCCTTACTCCTCTGCTTGAAGCCAGCTGGGTGACCTTGGGTAAGTCCCAGCTCTCTCAGAGCTCTCTCAGCCCCACCCACCTCACAGGGTGATTGTCTTGAGAGTAATTGTAAACTGCCTTGAGTGGGTGTTAAGTTGTCCTGAAGCCCGGTATATAAATTGATTGTTGTTGTTTTTGTTGTTATTATATCTCACTATTAGGATTGCCAGGCCCCCAGGGTCCAAAACAGGGTGATGGTAGAGTGGGGAGCAGTGGGGTACTGCCATGATTCTCTCTGACCAGCCCTCTGGCCAGGCCATTGACTCAGACCTAGAGGCCTCAGCGAAAGAGCTTGAGGACCAGCAGGGCCAGGATGGGCCTTGGTGCTGCAGAGGCACTGGCTGACACCCTCTGCCAGAGCCTGCAAGCGAGCCACTTGCTATCCATGCCCCAACAGCGCCAGAGACCACCCTACTGGGACCTGTGGACGAGTCCTTGCTGCTTGTCTTAGAGATCACTACTCGCTCCCCACCAGGCTGGACAGGAAACAGGGCCTATAGCCCCTCTGGATCATCTCACACACTAAAGAAATGGCAGTGGCAAAGGGCCTAGGCAGAGGTGGCACAAAGGAGGCAAAATGCAAGGCTGGGAGCTCACCACTTCCCTACAGTCACAGAACAGAACACTGAGTGGGATACTTCCTTGCAGGATCATGGTCAGAGCACAACAGCACCTTCTGAGCGCCAACACCTGCCAATCAATGCAGCTGAGCCAGATCACCCCTCTGTCTATGAGAGTAGCATTGCTGGATCAGCTGGCCCACTAGGTACAAGTCCCCAGCCCCAGCTGCCCTCGCCCTTGCCTCAGAGGCCAAAAGGGTTGCCAAGTCTGGGTTGAGAAATTCCTGGAGATTTGGGGGGGGGGTGGAGTCTGGGGAAGGCAGGGAACTTAGCAGGGTATAATGCCATAGACTTCCCTCTCCAAACCATCCATTTTCTCTAGGTAAACTGATCAGTGGTAATACCAAGAGCACTCCAGGCACTACTTGGAGGTTGGCAACCTTAGAGGCTACCCAGCCAAGTGACTGACTGACTGACTGAGGAGGCCAGCTGACTTAGTGCAGGACAAGTACTCATCCTTGTGTGAATGCTCCCATGTTCCCCATTGCTGCTGGAAAATGACATCACAAAGTTTAGCAGTGATTTTTAATGAATGGCCACTTGGTGTGACCCATAGCTTCTCTGTCACAATGGAAAATGACATCATTTTCTGACAGTAGGGGGACTATATGTGTATCTCCCCTCAGGTGCCTCCTCCACTGCTGACAGGTAAGTAGAGGTGTGGGGATCTCCTGCCCCAGCAAGGGGATGGCACCCCTACTCACTATCCAAGTTATCTACTACTGTAATACTCTACATAGGTCTCCGCTCAAAGTCAGATACTCCAGTTCGTGCAGAACACTGCAGCTCAGTTATCATCAGGAGCTAGGTAGAACATTCATGTTACTTCCTTTCTACAGTCACTCAATTGGCTACTCATCAGTTACCAGGCTTATTTCAAGGTTTCTTCTATCATATACAAAGCCCTTCGTGGCCTTGGTCCCTCATATCTGTGGGTCAATCTCTCTTCCTATGCTCCTCTATGGCAGCTTTGCTCATTTGAGCCGGGCCCTCTGCAGGTGCCACCCTGCAAATGGGCAAAATCAACAACTGCCTATATACATGCATCCTCTGCTGTGGAATGGTCTGCCTAGGGGTGCCATTCTCCTGCCCAGGGCAGGGGATCCCCTGCTCCCTCCTTCCTCCTGCACCCACTTACTTGTCCAGCAGGGGGTGCACTCCCTGGGGTGCCTACCTTGGGTGGTGTGGTGGGCTCCCGTGCCCACAGCAGTCTGATTTGGGCTGAAACGTGCCACGCAGTGGGCCCATTTCGGGCCAAATCGAGCCCCGCAGCAGGCCAATCCAGCCCCTTGGTGAGTGTGGGAGCACTCCCAGGCCACCCTTTGGCCTGTGTGGTGATGTCACTTCCTGGAAGTGACATCATCGTGCAAACTGTGAGTGAACGTGCATGCACGAAACCAAGACCCAGGGACGCAGTGAGGTAGGTGCTGGGCGGTATATAAATTGAATGTTGTTGTTGTTGTCATTATATCTCACTATTAGGATTGCCAGGTCCCCCAGGGTCCAAAAGTGGGTGATGGTAGAGTGGGGAGCAGTGAGGTAGTGCCATGATTCTCTCTGACCAGCCCTCCCCGCCGGGGAAGTCAAGGGACTTGGCAACCCGAGGCCTGCCTGATGAAGTTAGGAGGGCCCCCATTCTCCTGGCTTTCTACCAACTGTGTGAAACTGAATAATTCAGGGGGGCTTTTTTATACAGTGAGGAGGACTGTACTGTAAGGAAATGATTCAAAGAGATGCGTTGGAAAAGGGATAGGGGGACTGAAGACTAGGGGTGTGCAGCAAAACATATGTTCACAATTCCATGGTGATGCTGATGATTTGGATTACTCTATGAATTAACAACTGCAAAGTTTTCCCTGATTATGTGACAAAAGGATTGATTCTCTTAATATTGTTGTAAAAAGTTCTATATTGATTTTTAATGTGGAAGTTGTTAAAAAATATGAACCTATTAAATGCCAAACTTCAGAACTCTATTCCTTAATAACAATTAACAATGTGAAATAACAATTAACAAATAACAATGTGGAAGTTGTTAAAAAATATGAACCTATTAAATGCCAAACTTCAGAACTCTATTCCTTAATAAAGCTTTGGAGACAAGTTTATTTTTATTAGGTTTACAATTTTTCTGTGTTGTCCAAATCATAAAATAATGTTCAATTTATTATCAATAGTTTTCTTTCATTGTCTTTCAGTGCCAGAGTAGCAGCCCTGAGTTTATTTTCAACACATATCCCTTTTGTAAATGGACTCGCACAAAAACCCACATAGCCAACAATTTTAGGTGAAAAACATTAATTTGAAATTGTGATTTTCCACATTAAAACTCTTTGGTGATGCTTTTGACCAAGTTTTCTTTAAAGTGCCAATTACCGTAAACTTGATGTTAAAGCCTTAAGTGGGTTCGAATATCATACTGAGTAACTTGAGTAGCTCATCAGAACGGAAATTATTTTATCTTAATGTACATCTATTCATCCTCTCTATAATGCAGAATTCATAGTTACTTACCATTAAATGATTTTTTTTGCCTAGTAGACTAGATCTATGCAACTGAAAACTGCACAAATCTACTTCCAAGAGGATGAGAGTTTGTACAAACCTTTGACCTGCCCCCCTTTTGAATTGGGAATACTTGAGCACCTGCTAGTTTGAATCATGTTCTGCTTGCACATTGCAGGCAGGGAGTCAATTGTTTGGCAGGCAGTTTGTGAGCAGCTTGAATCTGTTTGCTGTGTTCCTTTCTGGGCATGCACATGCAGTGAACAATAACCTACCCGATGGCTGCTGCGTGGCTGTGCTCCATCACCAATGAAGAATGTACAAAAGCAGTTGTATAGAAATAAACATTTTTTTAAAAAAGATTGTCATTGTTTGTATAAATCTGATCAATGATAGATGCTGCCAATCTATCTGGAACTGCAGCGGTTCTGATAGGTGTGTTTCCTCACAGTTCTATGAGAGTTGTTGTTTTCCACTCCCACCCTGTCATAATTTAATTACTTGACCCCCCTACCCTCTATGACACTGAGGGAAAATTGATTTCACCTTCTAGGCAGCTGCAAAAGCGACTGAGGTAGAAGGATATGAAACTCTACCCTCACAAATACTGTGCAGCTGCGAAGCTGCTGAGTCCAGGGACCGAGTTTGTCATTTAAAGGTGAAGGAGAGATAAGCTGACTTCAGGCTTGACAGTGGAGGTTGAAAACATTATGTTCACCTGCTAAACATGTTTGCTGTGCAGTTGTGTGACCATATGAACTGTGCAGTTTGCCCCTATGAATAATAATAACAACAACAGCAACAACATTCAATTTATATACCACCCTTCAGGACAACTTAATGCCCACTCAGAGCGGTTTACAAAGTATGTCATTATTATCCCCACAACAAAACACCCTGTGAGGTGGGTGGGGCTGAGAGAGCTCCAGAGAACTGTGACTAGCCCAAGGTCACCCAGCTGGCTTCAAGTGGAGGAGTGGGGAATCAAACCCAGCTCTCCAGATTAGGGTCCCGGGCTCTTAACCACTACACCAGACTGGCTCTGAAGTTGTAGACAATTATGCACAGTATTTGTTTTCACTTCTTTCCTTTGGGGAAGAAGAAGCCGCTCTTGATATTTTTTTCAGCATCTCTTCGTAACTTGGGATGTGGCACTTACCCGATATTATGTTTAGAGTTAATGTGTGATGCTGTAGTATCTGATTAGCTGGTTTGGTACACAGTATTTAATAAAATTTGGTGATATGCTCCTGTATATAATCTCACATTCTGCACACTTAAGGGTACTGTGGTTTTCTTAAGAAGGGATAGTGACTTCTGCTAACATTTATTAACCTGTATTCAACCATGCACTTTTGAAAACTTAAGGGCACTTAGGTTTCTTAAAAAGAGGCATTGGTTCCTGCTCCCTGCCCCCCACAGCCCACCAAAAGTTAATTTGTGGAGATCAGCAAACTGTCAGGAACAGCATAGTGGACAAATTGGTGGCCTCCAGTGGAAGGTGAACCCCAGTAAGCTGGCCCACTGGCAATAAGATTTTGGTGGGCTGTGGCGGGATTAGCAGAAATCACTGTCTCTTCTTAAAAAAACCCTTAGGCCTTTAAAAGTACATGATTGGATACTAGGGTTGTGCAAAATGAAACAAACAAGTAAGAAATATACCCAGAAATTGTAGCTTGACTTAGTTAAAGCAGCTTCAGGAACGGTGAACCAAATCTGGGAAACCAAATTATAATGACTCCCTCTCACTAAAAAGCTTGTGTGTTTCATTTCAGTTCTTACTTTGGAGCAGTGGCAGCATCAGGTAGGCAGGCAGGCACTGGGTCTGCATGGCAGTATTTTGTTTCCCTTAATGGCATTCACCAATCAGAGCCAAGGGGAGAGAGCCCTTACATTAATTAACTCTGTTGGCAGGAAGCAGATGCATATAAGTGTACTTCCCCCCATTGTTACCCACACAATGGCATTGTTTCCCAGCCAATCAGATCCTCACAATGGAAGACCTCCCCCCCCCACCTATCAGCTTTGGAAACATTTGGAATGACTGCAATTCAAAAGACACTTCAATAGTCTCTAGACTATAGTAAGCACTATTGAATAACATGGTATTTACATCTGAGTAGACCTGTTTTGGCTTTCTCCTCCCATCCAGCATCTGCCAAAACATTATTTAAAAACAGGTTCTTCACATCCAGCTTAAGTTAAGCTTCCTGTGAGTCATTTGCCTACTCCGCCCTTTCAAAGCTAATCCTGCCTGCCAACAGGAAAACTTACAGAAACCGGTCTGTTTAGGTGGGGGAAGGGTCAGACAATCATGCTGCCTGCCTGCCTGCCCTTGGCTGGTGGGGATTGGCATCAATGAATGCCCATTTTGCCACAGAACCCTGAGCATCAAAAGGAAGGATTTGCCACTCATTAGGGGAATGAAACTGCAAAGCACAAAGAAACATGGCATGAATCGGCAACACCAGGACAAATAGGTAATAATTTATCAGCACTATAAGAAAAGAAAAAGCCAACATAAAGCAGGATTGCTGTTACTGCCATTCCACTGCCTCTTTGCCAGCCAGTTTCCTACCATAGTGTACACTCGCCAATGCTCACCAGGGTCTGTTGTTATGTGTGTATGCAGTGTTACTGAGTAAAAACTTGGTGGATCAATTGTTTAGAGGGAGGGCTGTGTTCTGTGCGATTTTGGTACTGTTAAGTGCAAAAACAGCTGCCCCAAAGAGCCCGGAAGCCTTCATTGCAAATAATGGGGCTGAAACTCACGATAATGAAAAAAAAACCCAAAAGGGTTAGATTCAAACCAGCAATACCACATTAGGAGAAAAAATAATGGTACATAATTCCTTTGGAAACTCTGGATGTGCGAGTGAAAAGATTTTTTCCCCACTGCATACCTCTGTTGGATATAGGCTAATATGTGTAAAAAACATCATTGTTCCATTCATTGCATAATATTTGTTTGGGTAAGAAGATCCATGTGATCTTATTTGTAAAACCGTTTTCGGAGATAAAGGTAGTAGACAGGTGATAGTGAAAGAAATCATATGGAAAGGCTTTGTTTAGAAAGGCCTCTTTTTGCCAAATTTGTCTACAGATCTGATGAAAAAATGTCTCTTCCCTTTTAAAAAAACCTACCAAGGAAAGTGCAGATGTATCTTCTATTTACCAGGGTTGTTAGTCTTCTGGCTGGGTTGAGGATCCCCTTCTGTTCCCCTGAGGAGAATGGCAGCTTTGGAGGGTAGACTATATGGTACCACATCCATGTTAACCCCCTTCCCTTCTGCAAATTATGCCCTCCCTAGACATTGCCCTCAAATCTCTAGGTATTTTCCAAATTAAATTTGGAAACCCTAATGATATAAGGCATCCACTCAACTGTGAGATATAATAACAAGTGGATGACCAGCAAAGGAGACAAAAATTCCCCCTTCCCAATTACTCTGGCTAATCAGGGCACTTGTGGGTAGGGGATAAATAAACACTGAGGGCCTAGATTCTTCCCTAACCTCATTTAATTACTTTAAAGTGTTGCACATCAAATTTGTCTGCATCTCCTTTGTACTGTACAGGGTGTTTATTTTGTATCCAGGTTAGCAGTGCTGTCTAGTTGTCTTTATACTCTACATACAGTTAGTATAGAAACAAGGAGACACAGGTTAAAATCCACAGTTTTAAAGAATGAAACTCACTGGGTGACCTTGAGCCAGTCTCTCTCTCTCACACTCTCTGCCTGATGTACCTTGTAGAGGTCTAGAGACAGATTGAAGAACCACATATACCCCTTCATAGGGGAGGAAGGGCAATGTAGATTTACATGCAATTATAATGTTTTAGATAACAGGAGTAGCCCTATGAATTTATTGTACTGAGATACAGCTCCCAAATATTATTGAACGAGAAACAGCCGTTGCTCACTCTTATTCATATCCACTGCATGCTTCTTAAGCAGTGTTTCTCTATCCTGTTCTCTTGGTAGCGGTACTGTTTGTCCAGGCTGCAACCCTCTAAGGACCACTGAAATGAAAGGAAGTGGTTCAGCACCAATGGTGAGAAGCCAGAGAGCCAAAATGTCTTTCCCCTGGGCACTGTGTTTCTCATTGACTCATGCAGAGCAACTGCAGATGGAGAAGGAAGAAGAGAGACGAGGTGAAGGAGTGAGTAATTGCCCTGCAATATTTACTTGGCAGGCTGGCATAAAGGTAACTTTTGTATATCAAAAGTAAACTTGAATTCCCAACCTTTTGAAAGTAAATAGCAAGCCTCGAGGCCAAGTGTAATGATCAGGGAACTGATCCAAGTAGGATGGTTGCATTGAATTCTGGGCCTCTAAGCTAGGTTTAGCTAATACCATTTCCGATAAAGGTTTAGTCATGACTCAAGGGTGGCAAAATGAAGCATGCCCATGCAAGTGAATATTACCGTTGTGGTTTATCCAGCCCTTTCATGACTTCTGCTGAATGTTTACTTTGGTTCAATGGCTGGTAGCTATAAAATTGCTGAGATCTCTGCCAAGGTATTAATGTCAGTGATGAAAGGATGGGATTGAAAGCCATCATTAAGGAAACTATCATGGCAATAGAGTTAAGCCTGCATGGCAGATTTATTGAGAGCTTGAAAATGCATTGTTGGCTGACTGTGTTTGTCATCTTTTATAGACATAGTAGGTAGAGATGGGCACAAACAGCAATATGTACAAAAAAAAAGCCACGAACAGCCCAATCTGCCGTTCACGAACAAGCTGTTCTTGAGGCCCCATTCTAAATGAACAGGTGGTCGTTGCAAGCCTTGTTCGTTGCTGTTTGTTGCTGTTCATCAAGCCAGACAGTCTGGCGCCTGCAATCAATTCCCTTGACAATTTAGGCAGGGATTATCTGAACTCTGTCTGAACTCCTGCTGTTGCCCTGGAAACCCCAATCTAAGCTCAATTTAGCTTGATAGGCAGGCCTTCCTTTTAAGTGTGAAGCTCCAAATTTGTTAAAAGGGAGCAAAGACCAGGGGGGAGGGGGGCTCCCAGCTCTGGCTTTGGAGAGGGAGAAACAGCTGCTGTTGGCATTTTGATAGAGTGCATTGGAGCTTGAATTTTCTTTGTGTGTGATGGGATAGGTATCGACCCCTTCAAGTTCCAGGGCTGCTGCCAGGCTCTGGGGCCAAGCTATTATTTATTATTGGTACCTTTCCTGGTCCTGCTCAGGTCAGGTTTCTGGGAGTGGTGCAGTAGGGATCTTGACTTGGATGATGGCTGGAGGAGAGCCTCCTGGCCCCTACGAACAGCCAACCACGAACATGTTCATAAACAGGGCCATTTTCGTGGTTGTTCATGAGTCCCTGTTTGTGGATGGCAATGAACAATGAACATCATGTTCATTTTTTTTCTGTTTGTGCCCATCTCTAGTAGTAGGAAAGTATTCCATGTATTTATTGTAATTGCTTACACTGCAACTCTTGTGTGGAATTACTCCAGTCCAAGCCTGTAGATTTTATATAAGATTGCACTATAAAACATCATTAAGGTATTTATCACTGTGATATCAAAATTCGAGAGTCAGTAGTAAATCTCGCCCAGTTAGCAGGATCACATCTTAGGTCATGGGAGAAATTACAGTATCAGGTGCTTTTTGACCATTCAGAACCCCAAATTCCAGAGACTTCCAGATTTCATTGGTAGTGTAAAATGGTGGCCTGCAGTCTTCCCCAGTCTGTTGCAGAAATGTACAATTCTAGTGAAACACTCAGAACCGACTGTGGTCAGAGACAGGCTGTTGGGCTGGTCGGCTGAACCCAGAAGGCTCCTATTCCATTCCTGTGGTTATTCACTACAGATTTACAAAAATGAGAAAACTATTCTTTAGTTATGTTGATAAACATCAAACACAATGTTGAAGTACTGGAATCCATTAATACAAGTAGAGGACCTGTGAGACTTGCAGTGAGGACCCCATCCTCTTCTTGCTCACTCACTCACCTGGCCTCTGATTGGCCAGCTACCCTGCTTACAGTGCTGCTCCTTCCACCCACCTGACTCACATGTTGGTGTTGGGGAGCCAGCAGTGGCTCCCACTTCTCACCTCCCACCTGCCTCTTCCTCCTCCCCTGCCTACTTGTGGGTGGCTGCTTCTCCCTTCTCCAAAATGTTGGCTGAGACCTCACAGTCTCATGAGATATCAGCCTTTTCCTAAAAACATGTTTTTTCTTCTTTGGATTTTCCTGCAAACCTGAAGTTTCCTAGGGGTTGTAGAAAAGTGGTTTCTCTATATTGGCCCCATTCTTTGGGTTTTCTATCCACAAAGGGTCTAGGTTCAGTTGTTACCAGAACTGCTTTTTATTATAAGGGGAAATTAGCTTTAGCAGTCTGTAACTAAAATAAGCGCGGATCTTAACCTATGTCTACGGAGGTCCCGATTCCAGACACTCTAGTGAAAAAGAGGCAGACTACAAATAAGTTCCAAACACGTGTATTTAGTGTGGCGTAAGCCTAAACTTGCACAAGCATACAAAGAACACACAAGATCTAGGAAATACAGAGTAGGAAATACAGAGACGTTCGCATTAGCTGGTTCCCAACGATGGTGGGGAATACTCACTTATCCTGAAGCGAAGCAGAGACACAACAACGAGGGTGGCCCAATGCCAGCACTGGGACCACAGATGGACAGCGAGGGGTTCTGGATGGGAATGGCCTAAGCACCAAGTGGTCTGGGAGACCAGCTTAAATACCCCAAAACGTACCCTGGGGCTGGTGCTGTACTTGGTGGTTCTCACAGATTAAAACAAAGGTTCTAATGGGCTACTGAATGGCTTGGATGGGCCACTTTGGTAATCTGATTGCAATAAGTGACACCTCAGGAAGAGGGGACAAAAGAGGGAGGGGGAAATCCGAGTGGGCTGAAAGGATGTTCCAGCGGACAGGGCTTGTCCTGATGTCATCAGCTCTGGAATGCGGAGGTTTCTTTGAGATGCATTCTCTAAGTGCTTGGGATGGTCGGCACTTAGTTCCTTCTCCGGGGCGGCTCCTAAGATATGCAGAGCGGGGCGAGGTACTCTCGCTGCGGACGTGGTGTGCCCGCTTCGCCGAAATGGCTTCCCAAAGCAGTCTTTTCCTCTGGGTCTTCCGGCTGCCTGAGAACATGGATGCCGGCGGGGCATAGCTGGGGCTGGATAGCAGGCTGCCCGGTAGCGAGGGCAAGCTCGGCGACCGGCCCGCGGGAGGCTCCAGGTGGGAACTGACCAGGGAGCGCCTAGCCAGGCTCGCTGGAGGTTTCCCCGGCAGGCGCCCGGCTGCTAGCAGCGGCTTGGGCCCATATGAGGCAGGCTTCCACGGAGGCAGGGGGAACAGCACTTTAAAACACAGTCCAAGGCAGGGAACAGGCACGGTCCGTGGCAGATGGCACTGCAGGCATGGGGCACACTTGTAATAAAGTCCAAACACACACTGGGAAGTCCAGATACAGGTCTGGGCAAGGCTGCCCAGGAAGAGAGTCCTTTGTGCAGTTAACCAAACATGGAGCCAGTGAACTACACAGTCTATTGCAGCAGCAAGGTAATTAACAAGCAAGCAGGAAACTGACACGTGTATTAGGACACACACGTGCAAGGCAGTCTTTGGTGCAGCAGTAAAACAGCAACACAGGAAACTTTAACACAGTTCATGGCAGGCCTTAAAGCATGAGAGGGGGCCTACTTGGCAACACAGTATTAGATATATGACGCTTGCTTCCATTAACCTGGGTTTAAACCAAAGAGGTACTTTTCTCACACACTACAGAGTGAGACCACCTACTCCCTTATGAACCTACTCATCTTCAGGGGCCGTGCTTTGGGTGCCTCCACCTTCTGATATTAGGCGGATGGCAAGTTGGGAATGGGCCTTCTTGGCTGTGATACCCGATCTCTGGAACTCTCCCCAGGGAGATTTGTCTGTCCCCTTCTGTTTCCATCGTCCATCAGTGATACTTTTTGTTTTATTTGGTGGTCTCTCAGTGATCCCTCTTCCTGTTTAATGTTTAAATTGGTTTTTAAAAATGTTTTTATATGTATTTTAGCTCTGAATTTAATTGTTTTAATGATATGTTTTTTGGTTTTAATAGTTTTTATGATGTTATTTTATTATGAATATTTTACTATGTTGGCTGCCTTGGTGACCTTTATAAGGGTAGAATGATGGAGTATATATTTTGTAAAATAAATAATAAAATACAAATGTTAAATATACTTAACTGTGTTATTTCCAATTATACCTGTTGTTAATGGTCACTGACATCTCTTGTGTACTTGTGTTCATCTGTTTGTAAGAAAGAGCCAACATGGATTCACATTTACAAATGAAACCAAGGAAGAGTGGATAAATGTGGGATTTAAATCACGTTCAGCTGCACATGTGCCAAATAACATGAGAATTACAAAACACATCTATAAAGAAAAATCAAGTATACTGTGTGTGCAGTTTGTACATGCACTTATTGTAACTTGTAAATAGGGTTCTTATCTTGAATATGCCAGAGTTTTACATAAAAAATGTCAACTATCTTATCTCTTGCATTTCATGGCCCTTTAACCCCCACCTCCTTGCTGGGAGAGATTTCATTTTCCTGTTTCTGATGAAGTGAGAGAATCATCCATGGATGCCTATGACACAATAAATCTATTTAAGCTACTGCAAGACTCTTTTTTGATTTTGTTGAAACTAGCATGTCTTGATTTTTGTTGACTAGCATGTCTCCTTCAATCTATACTTCTCCATGTATATTGGCTTTAGAAAATGGAAGGCCATTACTAGAAGTTCTATTCAGCAATAGATTGGGATCAATATATATTCAGATAGTTTGAAAAGGATAACATTAATATCCCGAGTTCTGTCTTGCTCGTTTAGATTCAGTGATCTGTTCCCCACAGGAAGATTCTTCAGTGTACGTCGGATTACAGTCCATGGGAATGACCCCAGTGAGTTTATATGTTGCTGATTTTCTCTCCTTCATTATGCTGATGATTGAGTCTGAACTCTTTTAAAGACCACTGGGACCTGGGGAGATGAGACTTCATTAAGATGCACAATATGCATCCAACGAGAAAGTGTATAAGAAATTGTAATGAAAGTGTTATGTTTGTGAGGTTGATGCTTTCACGAGAGGAGATTCTGCTGGTTGACAATGGTTACTAAGATGCTGAGATTAGTGTCTCCCTTCCTTAAAGGATATAACATTATTTTAGACTGCTCGAATAATTGCTGCCATGTAGAAAATAATATATATGCAAGCAGACCGTTTCAGGCACTGAATAATTTCCTGGGTATAGCAATGACATTGGGCAGTTTTAAGAGAGAAGAAAATACCCCGTCCCCTTTGTACATGCAGGCAAAATGAGCAAGATCTCAAAATCTTCTCTTATGATTATTTCTCTTGTACAGCTGACAAACTTGTTATGGAGAAACAAAGCAAAGATTAAGTTGTCTTTCATGTTTCGTATACATTTTTTTAGGCATCTGGTTGAGTACTATTTGAAACACGGCACTGGATTAGGTAGAATGTTGGGAATGATCCAGCATGGCAATTCTTATATGAAGCCTGAGCTGAAGCCATGCCTCAGGATGAATTTGTGTGATATAATGGTTAGAGTGTTAGACTAGGTTCTGGGAGACCTGAGCTCAAACCCTCATTCTGCCTTGGAGCTCACAGAATGAACTTGGGCTCTTATTTAGTCTAATTTGCCAAATATAGTTGTTGTGGGGATACAATAGGAAGAGGAGAACTAAAAATGTACTAGCTAGACAGATTTGTAGGAAGAAAACAGGTCTTCTATACAGCAGAGCAGGCAATGGTATCAAGAAAGATACGAATGTCAAGAAGGAGGTCAGAAGTGGGACCCACTAGGATTTGGTGGTTAGAGCAGGAAAATAGTCTCTGGAAGACCCAGGTTTGAACCCCCACTCTGCCTTGGAAGCTCACTGGATGACACCAGACCAGTTACTCCCTCTCGTCCTAAGCTACTGCATAGGGTTGTTGTGAGAATGAAATGGAAGAAGGGAGAACAATGTAAGTAGCTTTGGGTCCCCACGGGGTGGGGAAAGCAGGGTATCAATAGCTAAACAAATAAAATAGGATCTGGAAAATGAGGAAGAAGGATGCCATAAAGAGGAGGGAAGACGAATGCAATCCTAAAGAGAGTCACACCTTTCTAAGTCCATTGAAATGTAATTTTGCTTGGGATGAGACTGACAGTCAGTACTTAACTTAGCTAGAATATACTTAATGCTTAAAAACTGAAACAAAACTACAGATAAGTTGAGAAGTATGCCCAAAGTTTTGAGTGAAAAAAATGTAATAGATGAAAAAAAATCCTGCCCATCATCATCCATCTGTCTTCAGATTAGGTCAGAAGCCAGAAAAAAATCAATCCCCAAGCATCAAAATAAGGTCAAAAACCTGATGCCAGCCTCAGCAATCTCAAATGAACAACATAGGGGCAACATAATACACATCTGGCTGGCATGAATGGACCTGCCAACTTACAGAGCTTGAGTAGTTCAAAAAGTGGAATCAGCTGCCTAGGGAGGTGGTGAGCTCCCCTTCACTGACAGTTTTCAAGAAGAGGCTGGATGAATACTTGTCAGAGATGCTTTAGGCTGATCCTGCACTGGGCAGGGGGTTGGACTAGATGGTCTGTATGGCCCCTTCCAACTCTATGATTCTATGATTTACCCAAATATTTCTAAATTTTCTGCCCAAATGACGGTTAGTTAAAAGCTGACTCAATTTTTTTAAGTGTGGTTTCAAACTGCAGAGAGCCTATTGAAAACTCATTATCTTCAAATAGGATTACACTCTGTTAATATGAGAGCATGCACATTAGAATATCTTATAAAATCAAAAGTTCCAATTTGCTCACCATATGTAAATCCAATTCAAAATATTTCCATAACATACATCCGCTAGATGTTATGCGATTTGTATGTCACTCTAGAATGGATTAACTCTGTGACAGACTAGTCTCAGCACCCCCCCCCCCATTTGGTGTTTTTAAACAGTTTATATTTGTTATCATATCAAAGACAGGCTTGCAGTTTTCAAAAGGAAGAAGAGAACACAGCGCCCAAGGCTCTTCCAGCATTACATTTCTTATTCCATTTTATCTTTCTTGGTTTTGACTAATGTCAGTAACAGCTACTGGTAATAAACGGCTTGTTACAGCTTGCTCCTGCCTTCAAGCGTTGGCTTTGATACATTGTCAGCCAATTGGAAGCATTTCCTGATTACATTTCCAAATTGCTTGTTTATTGATCGAAAGTTAATAAAGCACAAGACAACTTTATGGCTTAAATTAAATGAAAGTTTCCTTTGATGTTCAAATTATCCAATCAACTCAATGTGCAGTGAAATGTAAGCATTTGAAAGTTTTATCTGGGAAGGAAGAAACGGGCTAGATAAAGGGATTCTAGCAAAAGAGCATTGTGTGTAAGTGCTAATGAAAAATAGTCTTTAGTATATAGGTATTTTGCTTATTTTCAGACAAGAACCAAGTGTATAGAATTTTAAAAATGTACAAATGTGCTTATTAGCAACAATAAATAAAAAACATTATCAGCTGTAACCCCTCTCATTGCTAAGGGGTCGTAACTTACCATGATGTAACTACTTAGTCAGCAGGCCGGTGGTCTCGCCTGTCTTGACAGCTTTTGAGAAGAATCCTGTGATAAGGTATGATAAGATTTTCTTCCCCTTGTCCCCTTAAAAGGCTAATACAGATGATCAGATGCACACCATATTGATACTGTCCTGTGAATGGAAGGGGAGAATTTTTTACTAATTTCCCCCTTCCTCTGCAGACCTCCAATTACTGTATCATGCTGTTCTGGGGGTGGGGGTCCCCCCAGGAATAGCACTTTGGGGTTGCAACAGGAGGGAGATGGCAAGGAAGTTGCACTCCAAGGGTGGAAATACCGTCCATCTGTGAAAATTGTGGTGGTTCCAAGCCATAGTCTACTGTTTTCTGCTAGAATTTTATTGAACAATTGTGTCTTAAATTCCTTTGGACCTCAGGCACAGAAGGATCTTTCCCAATATCTTCTAATCAGGATTCCACTTACCGAGAGATGCTAGAGACTGAAATTTGGAACTTCCATGTGCAAAGCATGTACCTCAGCCATGGCACCACTTTAAAAGACAATCAATTGACAAATCTGAGAGAGGTCTCTGGAGTGGTGGCGTATGAAGTTCTTAAAAATTAGGGGGGGGGGGGGGAGTTCCATCCACTCTATTGGTCACTCTGAAAACAAGATCAATGAAACTAGTACAGATTGACAATCTATAAAATCAGTCTGTTTAGCAGTGCAAAGCATGTATTACGTGACCACTGAAGGATTTAACACTGGGGGCGGATTATACTGATACAGTGACCTCAGCTGAAAAGTGAAGTCCAGCTAAGCATGCTTCTAATGATCAAGGTCATCTGAAGGTTAAAGAGGCTGAACATGCTCATAATTGCATTTCTTCAAAGGCCATGTTTTCACTATCATTTAAATATTTTGCAATGGTATAGTGTATATACACATTATGTACATTTAAGGCACAAACTACAGTAGGCTATGTTTTACTGAAAACTGGACAAATTAGAGTGACACATTTGATGTTGCATCCATTCTATAGCTCAGTCTAAAAGCAAAATATTAGCAGCTTAATGCCGTGATTTAAATGCATATGACTAGGGTAATCTTAGAATGTACACTTTCTCGGAAAGTGTATAATTATACCAAAGCTGAATACATTATGTGTTTTCTCGGCTTTATCCTCCACAGGAGCACACAGTTCAGACAAAAGGGGCAAGACTGACCAGAGAATAAAAAGCATACAGCTTCAGGTAATTTTCGTAAATTTACTACTAATGGAACATTTAGAATATATGCCAAAATTGTAAGAGTAAAGTCCGTTGGAAGGCAAGCTGGCAAAAGTACATCTTTTGCTATGTTCCCCAGTTGCTCTTAAAAGTTCCTCAGTGTACATAATGTTATGTGTGTAACTTCCATGTCATCCCTCTGACAAACTGTGTGTCTGTGTGGGGCAGCAGATAATGACACAGTTTAGGCAGGAATAGAACAATCCCCACAGTAGACCAGTTTCTCAATCATGCAATTTCTGTCCCCCAGGGACAGTCTTTGGGAGAATATTTTGGACTGTGAGGGGAGAGGTGAGGAAGTCAGCAGATACTTTTTGCAGGAACCAAGCCAATGTAACTTCCACACCATCTTTCTTGCAAACCCCATGCATGCACACACATGTATGTGTGGTGCATTAGGGGATGATGCAGTTCAAAAGAGAATAGAATGATTTCTCATCTGATAATGTCATGTAGTCAGGATCTATATTGTAGTTCCAGTGGCAAAACACAATGGGCCAGCCGCTTGGATCCGTTTCATGCTAAGTTCCTCTATGGGCTGTATATCCAAAGCTTAAGAAAATTTCCTAGTGTGATGTAGCCCTTGTCTAAGCAGTGAGATGAATGATGAAGATGCATCAATTAAAACAATTATCAAAGAACATCAACATACTAGAATGGGTACTAGCAGTGCTTAATTGTTCAGTTGGGACATGTGGAAATTACATCTTGTAGTTCCCCAAAAGAAGTTCCCCCAGATTTCAAGCATGCAGTAATTATTTCCCAGGAATGTATTCCTGTAGTACATATTTCATGGTTGAAAACCTGTTCTGAGGATAAAGTCAAATGCCTCCAATGGGCGTGTCAAGGTAGCAAAATAACTGACTCTGTCGTCAACCAGCTCACAGATTCTCAGCATTCTAATTGTTCCTGTAAAAGTGAATGTGTACAGTCCAGGCCGCTGACTTTCCAGTGTTTAGGGTTTAGATTATTTTACGCTTTGGCCGTGAGCCAGGCCTCCACAAGCACTATAAATCTGTTATGCAGACTGAAGGACTGTCATGCATGTACTTGTCAAGCATAAAAGCTGCCTGTTCTCAAAGAAATGAAAGCAATTCTTGAAATAGCTTTGTGGAATCAGACTCAGTCAATCAAATGTTCCATTTTTAATCTCTTGGCCTTTTGACACAAGTCCGTGCAACGTCTCTAAATGCCCTAGAGTAAAACACAGCTAACAAGAGTAGTCTAGACTGCCTGAACCAAGGGAGGGGGGGGGAAGCCTTTTCAGTATGCTTATAACTTGTACTCGGGCTTAACAACTTGATTACGGTGAGCATGCTCTTCATACACAGATGTTTCTTTAGATGCTGGTGCATGTTTGTGTATGAAAATAGAGGCGCAGTCTAGCACACTTGAGTATGGTGCACAGAAGGCAGCCTTTAAAGAAGGGGATACAAACGTTTCCCCTTTCCCCAACACAGCCTGGAATGTGGCCATGGTTCAGAGGGGGAGCATCTGCTTTGCATGCAGAGGATCCCAGATTCAGTTCCTGGTATTTCCAGGTAAAAGGATCGCGTAGTAAAATACCCTAGAGAGCCTCTGCCAGTCAGGGCAGGCAATACTAACCTGGGTAGACCCAGGGGTCAGACTCCATAGAGGGGAGCTTAGTTTGTTCATGTGTTGCTCCAATGTTAGCAGACTGTTACTAGAAGAGAATAGGCTGCCTTCTGACAGTCAGGTACTCTAAATTATCTCAGGTCAAATTTCCATGTACTGAACCATCTTAGTGGTCCATCGACCAAGTGTTGTTTGCAACAGCCCACGGTTTCAGGTGAAGAAAGCTTTCCCCCATCCCTACTATCTAAAATTCTTTTAAATTGGAGGTGGAAGTGGTTGAACATTTTGCGTGAGAATACAGAAACATAGCGCTAGAAGGGACCCCAAGGCTCATCTAGTCCAACCCCCTGCACAACGCAGGAAATTCACAGCTGTCTTCCCCCCCTCACCTCCCCCAGTGATGCATGCTTTATGTCCAGAGGAAGGCAAAAAACCCTCTAGGATCCCTGACCAATTGGGCCTGGAGGAAAATTCTTTCCTGACCTCAATCAATTGGCATTACCCTGGACATATAAGAAAAGGCCTAGCACCAGCTCAACTCTTCCTGCCCTCTCTCTTCTGACCGACATACATTCCTATTGAGTCATAGAATCATCATAGCTGTCAGGTGATCATGCAAAGTATGCGATTAACTGTGGGAGCCATAGTCTTCCTTCCCTTGAAAAGTCACTAAGATGTCCACAGAGGACAAGTGAAGTCTGAGGCTAGCTGCTTTAGTCTTTGGGATTTCCTGCTTGCTTCCATAGCTGCGGTATCAGAGGCCTTGCTATCCTTCAGTGAATGGAAAACTTGAGGGCCACAGGTCAAGATCTGGAAGGTTAGTTGAATAGCTACAACAGAAGGGAACTGCAGTTGAGCTGCTACTATGTGGCAATATATTGTTTTGAATCAAGTTACGGCTCATGGCTGAATACAGTATCAGCCTTAAATATATTCCAGGACGTTGTGTCTTCATTCTGGGGTCCGTGGCAAACTGCCATTTGGACCATTATGGAGAGTGAGGTGACCCACCTGAGGAAGCAGATTTTAGGATACCATTAAAAGGGAAGCAAATGGTAAATTATTTCATTTACTGGCTGATTCTGCACACGTTGGATAATGCACTTTCAATGCACTTTATCAATCATTTGAGGTGGATTTTTTGTTACGTACACAAAAAAAATCCGTTCCAAATGATCTATAAAGAGGATT
Source organism: Eublepharis macularius (assembly GCF_028583425.1). NCBI lineage: Eukaryota > Metazoa > Chordata > Lepidosauria > Squamata > Eublepharidae > Eublepharis > Eublepharis macularius. Next base: position 76,572,656 of record NC_072798.1, read on the forward strand.
GGAAGAGCATTATCCAACGTGTGCGGAATCACTCATTGTTACATTTTTACCACCAGGGGGACTGCCATTTGGATTACCCACCTCCGGCATCAAAATATGGCGACCTGTTTCCTTGCTTTAGCAAGGGGTTCCGTTTTTTCCCCCAAGAGACAATAAAATTGAATTTTATATTGGCCTGCACCAAGACTTTAGCAGCCTCTCTACTTTAAATGTGCAAGTGGTTGAAACAAAAGAATATGATCTGTCTTGGGTATGTATTTGCGTAGAAATAGGAACCATAGTTGGAACTGAAGGAACATATCTGAAACAGAAATTCATGGGAAATGCCACTAAAGCACAGAATGATTCAACTAAAAAAAAAACCCCTGCATAATTAGATTGATTTCTGTTCTTTTAAAAGACGTATGTTTTCACAAACAAGCAGTGCTCTTCTGATGGAAGTATTTTGGCCATTGCTTTCGTTGTCCTTCCTCTCTCCCCCTCCCCATGTGGTTTCAAAAAGCAGATTAAAGCATTCAGTCCAGAAGCCATTTTTCATGTCAAAATCTCTGTTAATTGACTTACTGAATATGGGTATGAGGCATGAGCCATTTTTACCTAATTGAGCCCTAAGCATCCATTTTTTAAAATAAAAAGTAAATATCCCCTGTGACTGTTTAGCTACCAAATGGCATTATTGTTAATAATTTCATAGTGGCAGCTCTGCAATTAAAGAAGACATGTCAGTCTTTCTTCATGAACCTGTAGGTATATTTTGCATGCTATTAGGCTTGCTAAATTGCCACTGCCTTGACGTTACCTTATGCAGCTTTTGAAATAATAATTTGCCACCCGTAAAACAAATGTTTTCTACCTGTTCTCCACCATTTTCCGCAGTCACTTTAAAGAAGCTGAAGACTTTTTAATCTAAAGATTCCCACAGATTTGTATATTGAAACTTCCTTTGTTAATAAGCACCTATTTCTTGGTCTTGTCCAACTATATTTGATTTTAATTATTGTGGTGAACCATCCCACCACAAAGGCAGGATAGAAATATTTGAAATATATAAAGAAATGGTAGTGGTCCCCCCCGCTCTAGTTAGATATCTAAGAATTCATTGGTACATTATTCATCTGGTGTTGTTAGAGTTTTGTATTGTACCCACTGTTATATCAGATCTTCATTTTATGAGTTATGCTTTCAGCCTTTATATGTCTATGACCTGTCCCAACATTTCTAGATGGCATGATGGGATGAAAACATAAATTAGTAAATGAAATTTTTCCTTTGAAACAGTAGACTCATAAGATCAATTTATGAATGAAGCCATTCCAGTAGATTCTATCCCATTGCCTAAACCATCCAAGAGAATACAGGTGGGTTTTAACTTCCTTTTTGGCAGCAAAGGCGAATTGTTATTTATATTTTCATTGACTGCACTGGTAAACCACCTTCTGTTTGCAGTTTGTACTTCTTCATTTCTTTTGGAATATTCGTGTTAAAAGGTAGATATTTTAGAACCACTCCCATTTCTATGAAAACGCTTCATTTACCGATAGCATTTCAAACAATAACTCTTACAATGATGGGCAAAATCTTCCCTTTTTTAACTACAGATCAAATGTGTATTATAGATAAGAATGAAGCAGTGTTTAATTCTAAAACAACTACAATACCAGAGGCAATTTGAAGTTCAGACTATTAATTGGATTCCAATTTTGTTTAATTTTAGTGACAGTAAACTGGCAACAGAAGCGATTGCATGCATCATTAACCCTCCACCCCATAGCAAACTTGCCTGGGGTTTCTACTTGAAGGTATTTCCAATTATGCTATTGTCAATAGAGCACTGTCAGGCTGGGGAGCATACAGCTTATAGCGCACCATGTATACCAGTAGACGGAATGTTTTTATAGTTCACCCATATTGGCTGGAGATGTTTATTTAATCATACATCAGTCTTAGGTATAGTTTTCTCAGCTGTATTCACTGAAATTAGTGGGACTTGATCTTAGTCATAACGAACCAAGGTGGGCATGGGCAGCAGAGGGGGGCTGCTGGTGCACCAGGGTTTGAGGGGGCCAGGTATGACGCCCACAAGGCCTGTCACTCTGGCATTACTCTATTGGAGAGACACATTTGCCATGTGCATTAAGGACACAGCCCAAATACTGAGACAGTTTGGAGTAGTGGTTAAGAGTGGTGGCAGGACTCTAATCTGGAGAACCGGATTTGATTCCCTACTCCTCCACTTGAAACCAGCTGGGTGACCTTGGGTCAGTCACAGCTTCTCAGACCTCTCACAGCTCCACCCATCTCACAGGGTGATTGTCATGAAGATAATAATAACATATTGTCGAAGGCTTTCACGGCCGGAGAACGATGGTTGTTGTGGGTTTTCCGGGCTGTATTGCCGTGGTCTTGGCATTGTAGTTCCTGACGTTTCGCCAGCAGCTGTGGCTGGCATCTTCAGAGGTGTAGCGCCAAAAGACAGAGATCTCTCAGTGTCACAGTGTGGAAAAAGATGTAGGTCATTTGTATCTACTCAGGAGGGGTGGGGTTGAGCTGAGTCATCCTGTGAGAGTTTCCCAGGGTGTGGAATGCTAATGGCGGGAGGCTTCACTGTATATGGATTGGTACTTGATGTGCTAATCTTCTCTGCAGGGCTATTGTCAAGGATAGAATGTTTTGTTAGCCTGGTGTTTTTCAGAACTGGCAACCATGCTCGGTTCATTCTTAAGGTTTCTTCTTTCCTGTTGAAGTTTTGCTTGTGCTTGTGAATTTCAATGGCTTCCCTGTGCAGTCTGACAAAGTAGTTGGAAGTGTTGTCCAGTATTTTGGTGTCCTGGAATAAGATACTGTGCCCTGTTTGAGTTAGGCTATGTTCAGCCACTGCTGATTTTTCAGGTTGTCCAAGTCTGCAGTGTCTTTCATGTTCTTTTATTCTTGTCTGGATGCTACGCTTTGTGGTCCCGATGTAAACTTGTCCACAGCTGCAGGGTATACGGTATACTCCTGCAGAGGTTAGGGGGTCTCTGCTGTCTTTTGCTGATCGTAGCATCTGTTGTATTTTTCGGGTGGGTCTGAATACTGCTTGAAGATTATGCTTCAAAGCTTATGGAAAGCTTATGAAAAAGCATAATCTTCAAGCAGTATTCAGACCCACCCGAAAAATACAACAGATGCTACGATCAGCAAAAGACAGCAGAGACCCCCTAACCTCTGCAGGAGTATACCGTATACCCTGCAGCTGTGGACAAGTTTACATCGGGACCACAAAGCGTAGCATCCAGACAAGAATAAAAGAACATGAAAGACACTGCAGACTTGGACAACCTGAAAAATCAGCAGTGGCTGAACATAGCCTAACTCAAACAGGGCACAGTATCTTATTCCAGGACACCAAAATACTGGACAACACTTCCAACTACTTTGTCAGACTGCACAGGGAAGCCATTGAAATTCACAAGCACAAGCAAAACTTCAACAGGAAAGAAGAAACCTTAAGAATGAACCGAGCATGGTTGCCAGTTCTGAAAAACACCAGGCTAACAAAACATTCTATCCTTGACAATAGCCCTGCAGAGAAGATTAGCACATCAAGTACCAATCCATATACAGTGAAGCCTCCCGCCATTAGCATTCCACACCCTGGGAAACTCTCACAGGATGACTCAGCTCAACCCCACCCCTCCTGAGTAGATACAAATGACCTACATCTTTTTCCACACTGTGACACTGAGAGATCTCTGTCTTTTGGCGCTACACCTCTGAAGATGCCAGCCACAGCTGCTGGCGAAACGTCAGGAACTACAATGCCAAGACCACGGCAATACAGCCCGGAAAACCCACAACAACCATAATAATAACATACTTTGTTAAATGCTTTGAGTGGGCATTAAGTTGTCCTGAAGGGTGGTATATAAATAAAATATTATTACCATTACTCAGTATGTACATTTAGGATCAACTGTCGATTGATATTATTTATCATGCATATGCATTTATTTTGGAGAATCTATATCTTGCCTATCTTATTAGACCCCCCCCCCAAAAGACAAATAAGTGGGTTCTAGATCAAATAAAGACTGAGTTCTCCCTAGAAGCTAACATAATAAATATGAGGGCGTCATACTTTAACAACAACGTAACAACAGCAACAACATTCAATGTGCTACAGTGGTTCCTATATAGGGGGTATGCCAAATGAATCAAACAAGCTGAAAATATACAAAGAAATTGCTGGTTTGTTTTGTTAAAATGGCTTCTGGAACAGTGGAACAAAACTGGTAAACGTAGCTGTAACAAGCCCTCCACCCCACCCAAACATTCGTGTGTTTCAGTTCAGTTCTTACCATGCAGCAGTTGCACAGGCAAGCGCTGGCCCTGGGCCAGTAGTGGCAAGTGGCAGCATTTTACTTAACGGCAACCCATCAATCAGATTCCAAGGGGAAAGACTGAGCCCTAGTATAGTGTCACTCTGTTGGTGGAAAGGAGAATGTGGGCTTTGTAAATAAGTGCTTTTTGTCTTTGGTGCTTCCCAGGCAATGGCATTGGTATTGAGTGGTTCTTCCTCCTAGGGATCAATTCCTTGCTTTGCCCCAAGGAGGGGAGCAGAGGATGGTGCACAATGCAAGGAAAAGCTGGCAAGCAATCAACATGCAATGCCCAAACCTGGGTTTGAGGAGCGAGGCTTTTTGGTTCTGGAGCTGAAAGATCAGAGCTGAGGAGGAGAGAGCTCTGTCAGACCCACTTGCATCAAATCTGGCAGGGGGCTCCTCCTGGGCATTGAAATGAAGGATTTGCCCCTCACTGTGGGGCAAATCCCCCCACAAAGTTTCCCTGCACTGTGCAACTACAAAGTGCAGGGAAACACGTCATCAACAGGCCATGGTAGGATGCAGTATTATAAAACAAGTATTTTTTTGGCAGTATCATAAAGTAGGTATGTTTTTTTTAAAAAATGCACTGTGCATTCTGGTTTACAACGGAGCCCTCTCCTGCTTAAGCAGTGGCCTGCCACCACCACTTTGCAAGCCAGTTTCCCACCATTGGCTGCGCCCACTGACACCTTCTTCAGGGTCCATTGTTGCGTGTGTGTGTGTGTGCATGAGGAGAAACTCATTGAATCAGTATGTTTTTTGGACTAGAGGAAGACTAATCCCCCTCTTGGATACACACCTTAAAGTGGTAAGGGGCTTTTTAGTGTGTCAGTGAAGCTGAGAGCAACACTGTCAGGAGTGCAGGCTTGGTCAAGAGTCTAAACTCCTGGAGGAGTCACTCTAGGCAAAATGTCAAAGCTATACACCAGATGAAGATGCATCCACCCCCTTCAGGAATCAATGGGCTCATCAGCAGAAGAGAATTGACTGTTCCCAAGATGATGGGAGTGGAGGAATTCTTGAAGGTTAGCTACTGGGCAACAGCAGTAGTGGAAGGTGAAACTGGTGGAGGGTTTTTCACAGACAACAGCAGTGTCACGTCACCTAACTCTGGTTAGTACCGTGCATAAGAAGGCAATGGTAAACCACTTCTGCTAATCTCTTACCTTGAAAACACGATGATGAGACAATCAAAAATGAAAGAAGATATAGTGCTGGAAGACAGAACCCCAAGTTGGATGGCACTCAATTGGTTCCTGGGGAAATTACCAAGTGATCAATACAGGAACCAAATAGATTACATAATTGGAAGCAGAAGATGGAGAAGCTCTATTCTCTCTGTTAAAACAAGACCAGGAGATGATTATGATACAGATCATGAGTTGCTAATATAAAAAATTAGAATAACGCTGAATAGGAACACTAAAAGAATCATGGTGCCAAAATACAATGTAAATATTCCTGAAGAATTTAAAGACCATGTAAAGAACAGATTTGCAATACTAAGTTTAATTGATTGTGAACCAGATGAACTGTGGGCTGAAACCAGAGATATTATCAAGGAATAATGTGCAAAGACTATTCTTGTAGCCGAAAGGATAAACCTAAACGGATGACTGAGAAAACTCTTAAAATTGCTAAAGACAGATGAGAAGCAAAAGCAAAATGTGATGGAAATAGAATTCTAAATGCGGCTTTTCAGTGACTTGCACACAGAGACAAAGAAATCTATTACAATAACCAGTGCAAAGAACTAGAACAACAAAAAAGGAAGAACAAGAGAGCTGTTCCAAAAGATCTGAGAAATCAATGGAAAATTCAAGCCATGGCTCAGGATGCTGAAAGATCAACATGGAAATACAGTAGCTGATTGGGAAAAAATAAAGGAAAGAGAGAAAAAATACACCAAAGAACTATACAGAAGAGATGAAAGGATGACAGCTACCTTCAAAGAAGAATCTTTTGATGAAGTACTAGAAATGTTAGAAAGTGAAGTAAAAGCTGCACTCAAAGCAATTGGGAGAAACAAAGCACCTGGAGCAGATGGAATACCAATAGAGATATTTCAAGCTATAGAAATGGAGTCCATCATAATATTAACACAAGTCTTTCATCAAATATGTAAAACAAAACAATGGCCCACAGACTGGAAATGCTCAGGCTATATTCCAATTCCAAAAAAAGGGGGTGCCAAAGAGTGCAGCAACTATTGGACTAAATTTCCTGTGCAAGCAAAGTGATATTCAAAATTCTACAGCAAAGACTATTATCACACATGGAACAAGACATGCCAGATGTTCACGCTGGATTCAGAAAAGGAAGAGGCACTAAAGATCACATTGCACATTTATGAAGGCTAGTGGAATATACCAGGGAATTTCAGAATAAAATTAGCCTGTTTTATAGATTATAAAAAAGCTTTTGACTGTGTGGATCATGAAAAGCTATGAAGAGTGTTGAAAGAAATGGGGGTGCCACAACATCTGATTCTTTTGATATGCAACCTATACTCTGGACAAGAGGCTACTATTAGGACAGAATATGGAGAAACAGAATGGTTTCCAGTTGGCAAAGGTATCAGACAAGGAAGCATATTATCTCCCTACCTGTTCAAGCTGGATTAAATCTAGAAGAAGGTGGAGTGAAAATTGATGGAAGGAACATTAACAATTTTACACCATGGTGGTGCCTGTGGCTTGTAGTGGTTTTATAGTAGCCTGGTTTGTTCAGTGGTGCCTCAATATTTTACCTGGATTAAGTGGTTTTAATTTTTTTATCATATTTATTGAAATATTGTTGGAAGCTGCCCTGAGCCTACTTGCAGGAAGGGCAGGGTATAAGTCAAATAAGTAAATAAATAAAACAATTTGATATATGCAGATGACACCACATTACTGGCAGAAAATAGCGAAGGCTTGAAATGACTACTGATGAAAGTTAGAGAAAGCACCAAAGTAGGATTACAGCTGAATATCAAGAAGAAAAATGGAATTGAGGAATTACTGAGGAATTACACAATTTTAAAGATGACAATAAGGAAATTGAAATTATTCAAGATTTTCTATTCCTTGGCTCAATTATCAACCAAAAGGGTAATTGCAACCAAGAAATCAGAAGACGGTTGAGACTTAGAAGAGCAACTGTGAAGGAACTAGAAAAGATCCTTAAAGATCAAGATGTCTCTCTGGGGACCAAGATCAAAGTAATCCAGGCTATGGTATTGTCCATTACTATGTATGGATGTGAAAGCTGGACAATGAAGAAAGCTGACTGGAAGAAAATTGATTCATTTGAAATGTGGTGCTGGAGGGGAGTTTTGCAGATACCATGGACAGCCAAAAAGACAAATAAGTGGGTACTAGATCAAATCAAGCCTGAATTCTCCCCAGAAGCTAAAATGACAAAACTGAGGCTATTGTACTTTGGTCACATCACAAGAAGACAAGATTCTCCAGAAAAGTCAATAATGCTAGGGAAAGTGGCAGTAGGAAAAGAGGAAGACTTAAAATTGATATGGCTTGACTCAATAAAAGAAGCCACGTCCTCCAATTCACAAGATCTGAGCAAGTCTGTTAATGATAGGACGTTTTGAACGTCTTTCATTCATAAGGTTGCCATAGGTTGGAGGCAACTTGACAGCACATAATGTACAGGGAAACTGATAGTAAGGATATATTGTCGAAGGCTTTCATGGCAGGAGAACAATGGTTGTTGCGGATTTTCCGGGCTGTATAGCCATGGTCTTGGCATTGTAGTTCCTGACGTTTCGCCAGCAGCTGTGGCTGGCATCTTCAGAGGTGTAGCACCAAAAGACAGAGATCTCTCAGTGTCACAGCATGGAAAAGATGTTGGCAGGTCATTTATATCTACTCAGGAGGGGTGGGGTTGGGCTGAGTCATCCTGTAAGAGTTTCCTAGGGTGTGGAATGCTAATGGAGGGAGGCTTCACTGTATCCTGAGGAGGTTCTTTTGCATATGGATTGGCGCTTGATGTGCTAATCTTCTCTGCAGGACTATTGTCGGGTATAGAGTGTTTTGTTAGCCTGGTGTTTTTCAGGACTGGAAACCATGCTCTATTCATTCTTAGAGTCTCTTCTTTCCTGTTGAAATTGTGCTTATGCTTATGAATTTCAATGGATTCCCTGTGCAGTCTGACAAAACGTAGCATCCAAACAAGAATAAAAGAACATGAAAGACACTGCAGACTTGGCCACCCTGAAAAATCAGCAGTGGCTGAACATAGCCTAACTCAAACAGGACACAGTATCCTATTCCAGGACACTAAAATACTTGACAACACTTCCAACTACTTTGTCAGACTGCACAGGGAAGCCATTGAAATTCATAAGCATAAGCACAATTTCCTTGAGTAAGGAAGCCCCCCTTACCCAACATTTTGAAACCCATCATAGGAATGAGAAGGAACTTAAATTCTCAGTATTGGAGGTGATTAAGCCTGTGGGGAATGCTAAGAAGTCTTTATTGCAAGCTGAAGCCAGATGGATTTTTAGACTACGGACTTTAATTCCCAATGGCTTAAATAATGAGATCGATTTTTCGGTTTTCCTATAAGGGAGCCTATCTCCTCTTTACATTGAAACAAATGAACTCTCTCTAGGTGCAATATTTATATTTATATGCTCAATATAAGGAGAACTTACTGTATTGAATGTGCAATAAATTTTTCTAGTTTTTTCTATGTATTATAAATATTTATGAACTGTATTTTAGTCACTGTGTATTTTTAAGATCAAATGTGTATTTTTATGATCAGATATAGTATTTATTCAACGAGTAATTTATTGTATATGTTTGCACATTCGGCAACATGAGGTGCACAACGATAGAGGTTTTCTATTTGAAATTGAGAAATATATTGACACATGAGGTATAACAGTGATCAACCCTACTAAACGGTGCAATAGAGAGATGGTTCCCCTTTAATAAAATCTAACATAACATTAATGGAATAGAGGGAAGGTTCCCCTTTAAGGAAATAGCATTGAATTGGATGAGACTATTTATGCAGTCAGAATGGGAAGCACCTTACCCCAGAGATATTGACGAGATCGGAGACGGAATTTGGAATGTAATACACGAATGATTGTGAGTTCAATGTGTTTTACTATGGAGTTTATGTATATAAGAAACGCCCCGGAGCTGAAATAATTGTGGTTCATTATAGAAATACTGGCTAGAAAAAGAATCACTTTGAAACGAGCGGAGTAGTAAAAGGCCGGCGAAGCTCGTAGCCAGCTTTCAGGGAATGCCAGCAGCCCACAATCCAAGCTGGGAGCTCTCCCCGCACGCAGGGGAACAAGCGGCGTCTTTTTACCCATTTGGGTTTTGACTGTAATTGCTCCTAATTTTGGGCACTTTAATGTTTGTATATTCATGTTAAGTACTGGTTCCACCTGATGTATGTGGAGGGGATTATGTATTAGTATGTATACTAAGAAATACTGAAATTTACCCATTGGAGGTTCTATAAATATAGATTATATCTTCTGGCATGGGAATTCTACTTTTTGACTGTACTTCCTTGAGCAGGTGCTCTCTTGTTGTAGATGTCTTTATAAGGAAGTTTCCCTCCTTTTGTGTTTGTAAACATGAATAAAACCTTGTTTCACCACCTCCCCTTAAAAGGAACAGTGTGTCTGTGCACAGCCACATATCAGTCACCTTGATGCCTTTCCCCAAACATTCTTTGGGATCTGTAAACACTGAACCCTGTTGTTATAAGTGTGCTCAAATTTGGTGGATCTATGATTTGGTGGGAGGACTGTGTTCCAAGTAATATTGTGCAATTAAGTGTGAAAACAACTGCCCTAGAGCCTCATTTCCCCAAGAACAGCATGCATGTGCACAAGCACAGTGAACATCTGCTTTGCACACACACAACAGAACAAAGCTCATGATAATGAAAAAACCCAAACCAATTAGATCCAAACCGGCACTGGCCCACTTGGAACAAACCAATAATAGAACAAAGTCCATTTGAGAGCCCCAGATCCGAAACTGAAATGGAAATTTTCTCAGTGCACACCTCTGTTCCTATACTATGAATGTAATATGTGTACGGGACAGGGTCCTAAGATGTATTTGTGAAGTTTTGCCATTGAGGGCTTTAATTTGCATTGCACTAAACTCTCCTTAGACGACTATATCCCTACCTCCATGAGACAAATAATGTTATCATAATTTATGTGTTGTGTGCATTCCTGCTCCTCCCTTTTTCTCTCTAATCAAATTCTAACTAGGTATTATAGAACTCTCTGATGCTATAGGCAGATCTTCATTACTGCTAATATATTCTATAGCTGTTTAACCGCTATGTCACATCAAATGGCATTTTGGGACTAATCAGAATATCCTTGTGTACTAATTATCTTTCACTAAATGAAGGCTTTGAGGAAAGAGTAAGTTGTGTTTTTTTAAAATACATATTTCACAGCAAAATTTGTCTAATGGGAAATGTTTGCATTTTGCTTTAGAATCTAGATAAAAGTGGTTCTTTCTTGGATGTCTTGTGTAGAACTAGTAGAACTGTAAGTCATGGACTTTATCCTTCCAATCCCATTTCATTTCCAAAGGTACTTACATTGGGGGAGATGCTCCACGAACAATAACATATATAAAGTACAACTGATAACTGAAAAAAACAGAATAGGTGACTTTTCAGTCAAAGAAGAGAGTTATCAGCAAGATCCAACTTCCCTGAATATGCATAGTTTTCTTTACATACATGTCTGTCAGAACTGGTGCACTGTGGCGTCCTAAGCACAACTTTTTTTGCTTATCACTTGGCTCACTGGAACGACTGGATAGTACATTAGCTTTTGTATTGAATTCCTTACTTGAACTGAGGAAAACAATGATCTTTTCTGCACGGGCAATTTACTCCTCTCTTCTTGAATGTTCATTGCGCTAGGATTGGATTCGTTTTGGCCACCTACCTTTTCCACATGCCGCTCTTAATCTCAGCGTGAGTGCCATCTTTTTTTTTTTTTGTCTTGTCTGCATGGCCATGAAATAAAGAGAATTATATGATGAAGTGTGGACGTCATTGTTGGTGTCGCTGACCATTGGTACAATCACATTACCTCCATCCTCTTTTAAAAATGTTCTTGCATGCCCAATTGCATTATTACATTATGTTGCTATGGTGGTATGATCACAGGATCACAGAGTTGGAAGGGGCCATACAGACCTTCTAGTCCAACCCCCTGCCCATTGCAGGATGAGCCTAAAGCATCTCTGACAAATATTCATCCAGCCTCTTCTTGAAAACTGCCAGTGAAGGGGAGCTCACCATCTCCCTAGGCAGCTGACCTCACCTTTGAACTACTCTGACCATGAAAAAGTTTTTCCTAATGCCCAGCCGGTACCTTTCTGCATGTAATTTAAGCCCATTGCTTTGAGTCCTACCCTCTGCTGCCAACTGGAACAGCTCCTTGCCCTCCTCCAAATGATAGCCTTTCAAATATTTAAAGAGAGCAATCATGTCCCCTCTCAATCTCCTCTTCTCCAAACTAAACATTCCCAAGGCCCTCAGCCTTGGGATGGCATGATGACTGAGGCGTTTGCGATGGGTGGGAGCACAAAAAAACAGAAGAGAAACAAAAGCAAAAGGAAACCCAACATGGTGCAGAATAACCCCAAATGCAAAACTTTTTACCCAAAATACATAAATAGCTAATCTTTGAAAACCCAAAAGAGATTCATGTAACCACAACACAAAGTAATGTCATTATATTGTTATGATGTTATATAGTCGTTATGCTTGGTTTAAAAATAATTTCCCCAATATATAACAGCCATACTCTGAGTAGACATTTTTGTTTATGATTTATGATTCCACCCCCATAGTCCAAACCAGAGACCCCTCCACCAAGACTGACCCAGAACTGGGAGGCAGAGGCCAGCACTGGAGGGGCAAACCAACACAATGCAATAACACCAACATTACAACACAATGTTTTTTGTTCTTCAAAAAAAAATTACATTTTGGGAAAGGAGGGGGACCAGGTAAAGGAGGAGGGAGGGAAGGGGAGGGAGGGAGCTGCGAGGAGGATGGTGAGACCAATCAGCGAGAAATAGCCTGCAGGGGGGTGGGGCAGAGGGCAGAGGGGAAAGAAACTAAAAGGAAAATTCTGCACGATTAAAAAAGCCAACTCAAAATCACATAGAGAAAAACATCAGGGAATAAGCGTACAGAGGAATTCAAAGAACCCTAGAAAATGCTGCATCGAAATCTGAAGAGGCAGTTAAGCATCAGAATTTGGAAGAAAACCTGAAGCAGTTGGGGGCCAGAACCAGGAAAAATCACTTGTGCAGAAAAAGTCAATGTTTCACAATAAAATGTTTTATATATATATATATATATATATATATATATATATATATATATATATATGCATATACAATTCAGCTAGAAAAAAGAGAAACTTGCCTGCAGTGCAAGATTTAACAAATAAGCTTTTTTTACATTGCTTTTTGTTTTTATGTGTCATTGTGAGGCCTTTTATTTTATTCAGGTTCACTGCTGAAACTCAATTTGTTTTCCTCTGCAATATTTTAACATTATTTATTCACAGAAAATTTGTTGACAGCATCAGTAATGATTTTTATGTATTCAACATGATACAGCATGCTTTGTGGTGGGGCCATGTCTCTCGAAGCATCTGGTTCAATCCCATCATTCTTAGGTAAAGAATCCAATCCCTGGCAGATCCTGTTAAAAGGATTTTTCCCCCTGAGACCCTGGAGAACTGCTGCAAGTCAGAGTAGACCATATTGATACTGATAGATAAATTGTTTTACGCAGTAAAAAGCAGGTTAAGGTTTTAGGGCTGAAGGTGCAGAACCTGTGTATGAGAGGATTCTGTTGTGGTTTATTAGGAACTACAGATGGGCACGAACTGAAATACGAACCAAAATTAAGCACGAACCAGGCTGGTTCATGGTTCACGAACCACAGCTCATCAGATTCCATTTCTGACGAACCGCCACGAACTTTATGCTGGTTTGTTTGGTTCATTTTTTTGGTTTGTCACTGCAAACAGCCTGGTGCCAATCAATCAGTTTCCTAGGCAACAGGGGATGGACTTCCTGCAGACCTTCTTCTGACCTGGAAGTGAACTTCTGCTGGGCCGGAAGTGACCTTCTGCTGACCTGGAAGTGATGATTTTCTGACCTGGATGTGCCGCTTTCATGAACCAAATGAACCGGTTCACGAACCAGGGGCAGGTTCGTGAAAGTTCGTGGTTCATGGTTCATGAAATTTGACAAACCACAAACCACATGGTTTGGGTTTTTTCCCAGTCCGTGCCCATCTCTATTAGGAACTAGCTGAACTGAAGTCAACTGGAGGGGTGTTGTGGAAGTCTTCCAATATGGCACTTATTCTGACATTCTGCTTTCTGGCATTGTTTTCCAGGGCAGCAGGAGGAACTGGGGCAGGGAAGGGTAAAACAGTGACTCAGTATCAGCAGGTATGTGCATGACGAGGATGCGGCTCAACTAGAATCACTGCAATTGGCATTTTTGTGATCACGTTTCCACCTTCCAGCAACCATGAGGCAAGCTCACTGACTTTCTAAGTGCATATAACTTTAGACCATGGTTACTTGAGTTGTTCTGTCATTTAGGCTGTGCAGTGCACATTTCAGGCAAATGCACTCTGTATGGCTTTGCCCTTAACATCAGTATGGAAACTCCAGCTGGTACCAATTAGTGCAGCTTGGTTATTACTGGCTGCTAGGCAGAGTATTCCTATTGCATCTAGTGGTTGTAAATGTTACTGGGTTCAATTTAAGGAACTGGTTTTATCACATTCAAAGCCCTTCATGGTCTTCAACCACCTTTCCTGCTATGTCCCTCTACAAAAATTCTAGAAAAACACATATACATGTTCTAGCATACTCTAACCTTACCCATAAGCATGTGCAAAAAGATTAGTTAAACACTGAAACGAATGAATAAAATTGCAGTGTTTGAAAGATATTATTCACCCTATTGGTAGAATAAATTATACATTGAAGTTTGTTTTATATATGAAGTTTCAGATAACCAGCTATGAATATGAATTTGCGAAATGTGTCTATTAAATATACACACTTTGGCTCACAATATACAAGTTTTATTATAAAATATTTAATTTTAACAATGAAAAAGTGTAGCTTTTCTTATCGCGTGAAGGTTCAACTTAATTAAGAACAATAAATTGCCAAAAGAACATTTAAAAATATTATGAGTGAATTTAGTTTGTACCAAACATACCCTATTCAGGCCTCAATTAGATTTTATGGTTTGGGGATGTCAGATTAATCAGGGTTATTAAAGATGTTCATTCTGAATTTAGTAAAGAGTCCAGTAGCACCTTTAAGACTAACCAACTTTATTGTAGCATAAGCTTTCGAGAACCACAGCTCTCTTCATCATATCTGTGGTTCTCGAAAGCCTATGCTGCAATAAAGTTGGTTAGTCTTAAAGGTGCTACTGGACTCTTTACTATTTTGCTACTACAAACTAACATGGCTAACTCCTGGATCTATGACCAGTTTGGAGTAGTGGTTAAGAGTGCGGGACTCTAATCTGGAGAACCAGGTTTGATTCCTCACTCCTCCACTTGAAGCCAGCTGGGTGACCTTGGGCTTCTAGCTCTCTCAGCCCCACCCACTTCACAGGGTGCTTTGTTGTGGGTATAATAATGGCATACTTTGTAAACCGCTCTGAGTGGGTGTTAAGTCATCCTGAAGGGCGGCATATAAATTGAATGTTGTTGTTTTGTTATTGTTATTATTATCATTCTGATCTTAGAAAATGTACCCTATCCCTTTCACCTCAAATCTAGATTTCTTCATAGTAAACTATGATTTTGAACTCATAATGGAGAATGCACGTAATGTCAATGACTACTGCTAAATATATATTTGTAAGATCAGTCTGTGCACCTTAGGTGCAAAATAGAGGGAGTTGGCAAGGGCTAATTGACACTATCATTTACAATAAACACCTGATTTCAGCATTGTCATTTCTATACATTTATAGCAGACAGATCCAGGGTCTAGATTATGACGGATGTGCCCAACAGGGAAAAATTACTTCTCTCCACAGCATAAATGCGCCTTTGAGAAAGGAGCTTTGCCTTATGTACACTTATCATTAACTACCTATTGGTATCATAGCAGAACAAACGTTCAAAGTCTCCATGTCTTCTTGCCATTCAAAATATTCCACCCATAATCTCTCCTCTACTGATCAAGTTATTGCCATTGATTTTGAAAGTCTTCAGGCAAGTACACAACTGATTTCTTTCATTATTCCCTGTTTGGTCCTCTGGGCTTTAAGAAAAAGGATGTCTCAGAAGACAGAAAAATTTAAGACTGAATTTTTTTGTGTACATCAAGTCACCCATATGTGCATTTATGTATTTATGTTATAGTCCGCCTTTTTCACTGAGACTCAGGACAGATTACACAGTGTAATTCAATAAAATCAACAGCTGGGGCATTCAATCAACAATACAACAGGGTATAATTTGCGAAATTTTGAAAACAAGCAGAAATCTCACACAGGGCTGAATCAATGTTGAACAAAACATAAGCAATTTGACACGGTATAATTAACGATAGTAAAAGACAGCACATTAGTCATATAGTCCCTATCTCTTTATCAAAGCAATTTTTTGAACCATTTCCTTACTGCACAGCCCAATTACCTGTGTAAAAAAGCCCTCCTGAATAATTCAGGTTTGTACAGTTTGCCAAAAGCCAGGAGACTGGGAGCTTTCCTGGCCTCTTCAGGCAGGCTGTTCCCTAAGGTGGGGGCCAATACAGACAATGTGCTTGGACAGGCAGCTGTTGATTTTGTCCATTTGCAGGGTTGTACCTGCAGAATTCCCTACTCAGATGAGCAAAGTTGCTGTGATGGAACGTAGGGGGAGAGGTGGTCGCATAGATATGAGGGACCAAGGACATGACTGTATGTGAGAGTCAAAACCTTGAATTGTGCTCGGTAACTGATGGGCAGCCAATTGAGTGCTAACAGAACGGGAATAATATGCATGTTTCACCTAGCTCCTCCTGATAATAATGGAGCTGCAGTGTTCTGCACCAACTGGAGTCTCCAAGTTGACTTTGAGAAGAGACTTTTGTAGCATGCATTACTGTAGTAAAGTCTCGATGTTACCATGCATCCCTTCTGACTTGTCTCGGTTCAAGTTTCAGTTTCTTTGTTTTCTGCCAACTGACCACAGCTGTCAGGCAGACATTTAATACTTCTACTGCATCACCAGAGTGTAGGGCATCTGTTTAAGTTAGTTGTGCACCTGAAAACTTTCTGCTGTATTGTGGCACACAAAAAAATGCAAAGGGCTGTGTAGTTCCTTAGGAGGATGTGCAAGTCTCCTGCTTGTGGTAGTCTGTTGACTTGGCTACCACCAGTGATAGAAAGCTTTTAGGTTCAGGGCAGTGCATGGGTGTAGATTGTGGCAAAGAGCATAGAGATAGAAATGTTCAAGTCACACATATTCCTTGGTTTCTAGTTTGATGTGGGAAATCCATTGATGTCTATGTCAGTGGTTCAACGTGGTGCCTCTGGGTGCCATGGCACCTGCTGACACCTTTTCTGATGCTTACCAAGTGTTTTTAGAAAGTGGGTGGTCCCAGATGGTTTTTTTGCCCAGCAGGACTTCTCATTGGCCATTGGAGATCTGATTGGTTGAGCATATTTTAAAAAAGATTTTCAACAGCAGCTGCCACCACAACACAAAGATCTTCACTGCGTGACTGAAGATAAACTATGTGTAAAATATTTTTAAACAATATGCTCATTTTAAAGCATCCGGTTAAGCAGAACTTAGGTATGAATTGTTGAAGTGTTACTTTTAAAGTTATATGTAACCTCATTTGCTGACATCTTGTGATTGGCTCTGCCTCTGGTGGCAGCCATTTTGTGTACTGACTGTCTTTCTGTTGCACTGGTGAAAGATGCAGGGCTACGAATCATTTATAGTCATGGAACGCCAGATGAGATACAAGAACCTCAGAGGTTGTATAGATGAATAGATTGCGCTGCATTTCCCCCTCTGGTTCACAGGCACAAATGCTTTGTGCATTTGTTCAAAAGCCTGGAGCTGTGTGGTTGGATTCAGACTAAATTTTCTGTCAGTTGAATGGAACCTTCCTGTCTCCCCCTCACACCACAGATCACTGACCTCCATAAAATGCTCTTCCTGGAGGACAGAAGACCTGAAAGAACAGAACGAGAGTGTGGAGTGGTCTGCACTGGGGAAGGGAAATAAAGTGGGTACTGCCTATTTACAGAGCAATAAAGCAGAGTTACATCCTTTTAACCCAATTCATACCAGTGGGCTTGAAGGATATAACGCTGCTTAGGATGGCACTGCATGTTTGGATCCAACTTGTAGTATAAACGAGCTAGTCCGGTAAAGCATTCTATGATTTTTGTGCCCAGATTAACCAAAGGCAACAAACCTTTTCCTTTCCGTTTTCAGCAAAATGACTAGAGACGAGGCTGATTAATATAGGAATGTTTTTCTCAGACTCTCTCCTGCTAGCTGCATAGCTATAATAACACGATCCTGTTTAATTTTGAAACATGAAGCAAACTTCTAAGCTGGAAATATGTGTTCATATGTTTACAGGCACGAGGTGACTTCCGTGCTCTTCTTTTCCAGAGTAAAAGATGACCCCTCCCCCCCAGAAACTGGATTCTATTAAATATAATTTTAATTTAAAATATTTGGGCTTCAAATGTATATCACAGTCTTTATATCATAAGCTTGGTGTAATTCGTGCTGCATCCATTTAAGGGCCAAAGTACAAGTGACGGCAGCTGCAAGTCCATCCTGCAGTTACCAACTCCATTTTAAAAGTAGTAGCAGTTTTTAAAAAATGGCTGCAGAGCTCCGATCTGGATTGCTCACATGGTTCGGCAGCCCCAAGAGCTCTTGTTTCTCCCTGCACCTTTTCAGGTGCTGAAACGGCAGTGGGGCCTGTTTTGGCACCTGAAAAGGCGCAGGGGGCAACAAGAGCTCTTGGAGCTGCTGCACTATGTGCATAAACCAGATTATGAAACAGTGATTTCTGGGTGTTTTTCCAGCTTGTTTGTTTCATTTTGCACACCCCTATTATTTACCTCCATGCCAGGAACAAGTGCCAATTTCCACACATTAAGCCTCTATTGCTGTTTGCAGCTGACATCTGGTAATGAGCGGTATATTGCAGTGACTTGCAGTGGTTCAGTTTCTTTACTATAATTATTTATCTTTTGATATACTTTGAATTCTAAGCTAGACACCATTGCTACAAATCTCCTATCAATCTCATTAGTTGACTCTGAATTCTAATATTTTGGAAGCAAATAATTCCTCAACATTTACTATATATTGTTTATAATTTGATACAATCCACCTTTTAGTTTTTGTGAGACTGACAGACTATGATGAAGTGCTAAGTAGATAAACCTATAAGAATTATACATTTCTTCAGGGCTTTTTTTCTGGGAAAAGAGGTGGTGGAACTCAGTGGGTTGCCCTTGGAGAAAATGGTCACATGGCTGGTGGCCCCACCTCCTGATCTCCAGACAGAGGGGAGTTTAGATTGCCCTCCGTGCCACAGCGCAGAGGGCAATCTAAACTCCCCTCTGTCTGGAGATCAGGGGGCAGGGGCACCAGCCATGTGACCATTTTCAAGAGTTTCCAGAACTCCGTTCCACCGCGTTCCCCCTGAAAAAAAGCCCTGCATTTCTTTCTGAAATTAAATCTGGATAGTGTGCAGCTTGGCTTATTGTTGACAGCCTTCTGGAGAGGTTGGTATCATTAGGACCTTGCCATTCTGTTTATTACTGATCTCTGCTTATGGTCTGAATTCTGAACTGGAAGCTGGTAAATGTTTTATTTATTTATTGAAAACATTCATATGCTGCCTTTCCACCCAAAAGAGGGTCCCCAAAATGGCAAGCAACAAGACATTAAAAACATTTTAAACATTAAAACCATGTTCAAAATATATATAAATATTTAACAATACAGTAAAAACAAAAACAACCAGGGAGGAGGACCAGTAAGAGTTTACTGGGAGTATGCCAAACTGAACAGAAAAGTCTTTCCCTACTGGTGGAAGTCAATGATGGGGTGACAGCTGAATCTCTCTGGGGAGGGAGTTCCAGAGTTTTGGCACCATGACTAAAAAGGCCCTGTTGCCACCTTCTAGCTTCAGATGGTAGGGGCACCAGAAGCAAGATGATCAGAGTAGATGAGAAGGTTCATAGAGAATGTGGGGTTGAAGATTGCAGGTTGGAGAGTTTGGTCCCTTCTCACCCAAGTTCATCCTAATAATCTGCAAGCGCTCTTTGTGGCCTGTCACTTTAAAACAAGCACATACAATTAGGGGTTATTTCCCACGATGCACCATTAAGCTAAGACAGTGCAACCCTAAGCCTGTTTGCTTGGAAGTGAGCCATGAAGCTTGCTTGGGTGACCTTTGATCCAGTCATTCCCTCACAGCTTCATCTATCTGGGTTGTTGTTAAGGTAAAATGGAGGACAGGAGATATGTCCCACTTTGAGCTTCCTGGAGAAACAGTGGTACAAAACCAGGATAGCTTTCCCCTCCACTTGGATGCAAGCCCAATTGAGATCAGTGAGGAACTGCACATTACGATGATGCCTCCTATAGCTGGCGTAAAAAAATAGTAAAACTAGATCTTGGTGCCAGAAAGTGATTGTTCGAAAATCTTCTTAATTCACTTTTTGGCTGGAGAATGTATAATAGTAGATTAAGCTCCGGCATATGGATCTGAGTGGATAAATGCTTGGCAAACACGTGGAAGTTAGAGATGTGAAACAATTAAAGCTTTTGTCTCAGCCACAGCACACTGAATGATTCCCTCCACACTGTTGGAAACAAAGCAATATTCTAATTTCAATAACAAACAATTAACTGTGTATTATTTCAATAAATAAACGAATGTTTATATAGTAAAAATACAAATGTTTTGTGGATATGCCCTGACCTACTTCTCTCCTTGACTGTTTTGTTACAAGAGTTAGTTAAAAAATTAATAACATCAAAATATTTCTGTTTATAAAATCTTATCAGTGGCAGTTAAATCTATAAAATAATTCAAGCATTTATCTTGGGAATGTTTAATCAAGCTTGATATTTGCTTTACATTAGCACTGTCAAATATACATTTTGCAAAATCTCCCAAATCATGAAATATTTATCATTCCAAAAGTATTTGGATTATTCTCTAGCTAATCATGTAAATGAAAAAAAATTAGCAGTACAGAACAATTAGAACAATTAATTGGATTTAAACTTAAAAAAAAATATAATCCTCACATATTAGACATCAGTGTATGACATCATTTATATAACTTTATCTCAAATCTAAATAAATCAATGGATGAATTCTCCTGGGGTTTTAGTCCAATAAACACAAACTTCTTACTCAGAAGTTGTGTGGGATTCAAATATCCCCTCTCAAGGGAATGCTTCTGCTGAAGGAATAACACATTCCCCCCCCCCAGAGCACAAACAGCAATATTTAGTTGTTGCAAAATAATAGGCTTTCTCTCAGCATGCCCTTCCATTGTTGCTTTGAATGTGGTTGTGGTACCTATTGGATAGTTCCCATGTCATCATTTGTGATGTGCAATGTAACTTCCCCAGTCCATGACTGCACCTTACTCTCCTCCCTAACATGTGCCACTATACTACAAGAGTGCTCACCCATCATCATTTTTAAGAGCAAAGCTATGCCTACTTGTTTCCACCATTCATCAAGTCTTTTAACAATGCTTCTTTTCATTTTCTTTTTTTAAAAATGCTGGTTATATGCAAAGCCAGTTCTAGAAGGGTTATTTATTCCTCCTCAAAAATTTTTTTTGAACAGCTGCACAACTACTCCTCTTCCCCAACTGTTTTGTGAAGATGGTCACTGAACTATATTTTCCTCAGAAATCCTCTGTAGTACACTGAGAAGCTTATGGTAGGTAGCACTTTGAACTGCCAGCTCAAAGATCTGTTCCCATCTTTCACTTCTGGTAGCCTGAGTGCTTGGTTCATCACACTAGCATTATCTAGATCATGAGGACATCAAACTGCTAGGACATCGTCCAAGATGTCTTGGTATAGTGATATAACCATATGCAAGATGCCAACATCCAACCCAGATGGGATGCTGTGAGGGACCCACCATCTTCGCCTGTGCGCCCTACATGAAAAGTCATAATTGTTTTAGCAGATAAAATCCGATGCAGAATGAGTTCTTATAGAATCAGACAAAGATGAGATTGTTTCCTGTTCCTGTACGGCAAGTGTCTGAGAAAGCTAAATGGTAGACTGGGGAGTCACAGGTGCAGTCTGCCCTCTCATTATCTCCACATTGAATATGTTCCATTCCTGTTCCATTCCCTCAGTCATGAACTTTTGGAAAATACATGAATCTTAACATAAGAAAGCTGGCAACACTGCAAACAAAGAGCTGGCACTTCACTTGTCTCTGCTGCTGCTGTAAGCCACACTTGTTTGGGACAGGGATAAAACCTTGTTTTGGTGAGGATTGGATGACTGCCTAGGGAGAAGGCTGGAGACCCCACCCACCCACAATATGTCCTTCCAAGCCATTCCCCACAGTTGCTGTGTTGGAAGTTGGGTATGGGAAACCCACCCCCAATATAAGCACAAACATGTAGTTTGGCCCTTAGTGATCACTGTGTAAAAAACTGAGGAAGGGCACTGTCACCTGATGCTGTTCGATACAGCATAGCTCCCTCCCCCACTCACAGCAAGTGTGTGCTCATCTAGTCGTCGTCTTGGTGTCTTCATTTAGGGGGAATCATCAATTTGGGGATCTGCAATTAACAATATGCCAATCTTAATAATGTGATGTAGTGTGTCTGGACTGCTGTGTCCATAAGGGAGATCAAGTGCCTGATGTTTACCATCAAAAGTAGCTGTGATTCCTTCCTTAGTGCAGGCTGACGTTTACCCAGAGTGGAGCAGGAATTTGGACCCACAAGGTTCTTCTTATAGTAAACTCACCTTCTGTTCTCCTGGTTGGAGACACTGAGCCTGTGTGACGGGGAGGGTGGTCTAGAAGTGTAATTAAACAAACAAACAAACAAACAAATAAATAAAAGCTACTACATATATGGCTGTTTAACTCAGAACAGTTTTCCATAGTATGACTGTCTGTATGTTTGGGGAGGTGGGGGATGCTCTGCAGATATGGGTGTTTGGGTGTTCTATACATATCTTTTTCATAAGGGGGGCAGTGGATGTCCAGGAGTCTGGCTTCAAGACATGAGTTTCCACTGCTTTACTAGCCCCTTGTCTACCTTGGTTGAATGCCTTGACCTTGCAAGTTCAGCTACTACAGTGTAATTGAAATCACTGTCAGGCACCTGTAAGGCAGTGATCCCTAGTGCCCACTATTGTCTTTCCTGGCATCCACTTGCTTATTCCCAAAGCATCTCTTTCAGAAACCAAAAAGCCAATCACAGATTTCTTTCACTGTGTTGGAGTAGAAGACCCCAAGAGACATCACCTTTGGCTCTGCAGGAAGAACCCATTCATAAATAGTTGCCTCCATCATAGGAAGATGCTTGGCTTGGAACCTCCCACCGTTTTGTGATTGCCCCATCATGGAAGCCATTTTGTGATTGGTCTCATCTCTTATGGCAGTTATTTTGTGGCTGTGATACTTCCTGAAAGTGCTCAAAAACATTAGGAGCTCTCCTTTAGAGGTTCTAGTCTCCTCTTTCTGATTGTTGGCTGTTATTTATGCAAAACACTCCCTTTGTGCAAAGGGTCCAATCACTTAAGTTTCCCGTTGTCAAATTCCCATTGATGTGTTTCTGGTTCTCTAGACATGGGCATCCTCTAGAATGAGGTAGCTTCTTGACTTGAAGAATGTGGTCTTTGTTTCCTGGCTGGGGATTATATGCACTTGGTGATGTGCTGTGATATGCTGCCCATTTAGTTGGAATCCTACCATTCATTGCCACCAGAGGGAGATGTAGAGCAAAAGGAAATGACCAAACTGACAACTCTGTTGTTTCAGTGGGAATGTTTGTATTTATGCCATCTCTTTTGTATACATAAAACAATGCTGTTGAATCCCCAGATCCTAAAGTGAACTGAGCTCATCTTCTCTACTTGACCCAGATGTTCCCACTTGGGCTGGTGGCCCCTGTGAATTGGGGTGTGCGCGCGCAGTGGTGTGAACAGTCTATGCTGCTATCTCTTTGAGCTATACAAGCATATGAAAAATTGGAAGTAAACCTATCTGGACATAAGATATGGATAGGATCATGCTGTGAGACAAACATGTGTGAGGTCCTAGAAAGCAACCAACATTGACAGACTAGATATACAATTGATGCTATTGCTCGCAGCCTCCTGAGATTGCTGCTTGGGAATTGTATGACTGAAAATTATGCCCCCCTTTTATTAATACAGCTGTCATAGAATCACATTCTTCCCATTTCATTTACCAGTCATTTGCTGACTGTGAATGAATCTGCTGTATCAACGGTATCAGTAATAGCCCCAAATAGGTATGATTGGAACAATACAGCAATTAAAATTTCCTTAGAAAAATATGTAATTCATTTTCTCCTTTCCTTTTAGTTGTGATATTTTTGAAGATTGGAAGCCATTTTGGGGAGGATTGTGGACTTCTTTCCTTTTTGGGAGGCAGTTAGTGGCTGATCCTTAATAGACTTGCAGTATGAGCCATCACAGTTCTCAAATATGTAAACATATGTAAAAGCAGGGCTTTTTTTCAGGGGGAACGTGGGGGAACGGAGTTCCAGAACCTCTTGAAAATGGTCACATAGCTGGTGGCCCCGCCCCCTGATCTCCAGACAGAGGGGAGTTTAGATTGTCCTCCGTGCCACTTAGCGGAGGGCAATCTAAACTCCCCTCTGTCTGGAGATCAGGGGGCTGGGCCACCGGCCATGTGACCATTTTCTCCAAGGGCAACCCACTGAGTTCCACCTCCTCTTTTCCCAGAAAAAAAGCCCTGTGTAAAAGTCAACTGTTTTGACCACTTTAGGGGCAAAAGTGAACAAAGGAGATGTCTGCAGCTACCACCCCATTTTAGGATGTCATAAAAAGGAATCTGAAGGACGGAGATTTGTTTGAGGAACAGTGAGGAAGAATAGGTTCTCACATTCTATTGTGTCAAGTTGGCTGGAAAAAAATCTCTGTTTCTTCAGCACTGTCCCATCAGCTGCTGGATTTTCCAGCTCTGGGAACTGCTGGAAATGTGGCACAGAGTCCAGAAATACACGCTGGGAAAGAGGTGGGTGTAAGCAGCTCTGTTATATTTTTCTTGTAATCTGATTCTGGCCAGGGAAGTAAGCATTGTTACTCTCACCCAAAGATTACTGAGCAACAAGCAAGTAAATGGACATTGCAAGCAAAGAAACTCTTCTCTATATGTGCATATATGTGCTGTGATCTCCAAATACTTTTTTGTAAAACTTTAAATGCATACATGGGAGTGTATTCAGAACAAGGTGGCACTAGGGAGGGGTTTCATAGTTTAACCCCCTCTTCCCCTTTTTACCTCTTCATGCCCTACTATATGTACTTGCAGCCTGGAAGGGCCAGTTTTTGAATATGAAAATGGTACGTATGGGGTAAGTTAAAACTGCCCTCAGCCAGTGCCATAACTCTGATGTATATCATTATTCTCACAGCTGCTTTTTAGGATAACAAAACACTGGGGAGATCTGAACATGGATTTCCAATGTAACATGTAGTTTAGCCCTAGATTAGAATGTAAAGGCTTTATTCCCACCTTGTTGATATCACTGTATTTAACATTTGGTGCACCTGTATACTGTTTACCTTGTTCTTGTAATGTCCCTCTTTGGCTGTGGGTTTTTCAGGTTAGAGAACTCACTCAGGCACTCATCCTCAGATCTATTCCACAGAGTCAGGCTGGCTCAAAACATCAGTCAGGAGACAACTCCAACAACCAACAACTTCAGCTAACATACAAAACTAGAGACTAAAAGAAGAGCTCCGTCCAATAAGACCCAGCTAAATCACACAGATATTAGGGGAGGACTAGAGATAGGCACAAACTGGAAAAAAAATTAACCCTATGGTTCGTGGTTCATCAAATTTCACAAACCACGAACCATGAACTTTCACAAACCTGTCCCTGGTTCGCGAACTGGCTCGTTTGGTTCATGAAAATGGCACATCCAGGTCAGAAAATTACCACTTCCGGGTCAGCAGAAGGTCTGCAGGAAGTCCATCCCCTGTTGCCTAGGAAACTGATTGATTGGCACCAGGCTGTCTGCAGTGACGAACCAAAAAATGAACCAAATGAACCAGCCTAAAGTTCGTGGCGGTTCGTCAGAAATGGGATCTGATGAACCGTGGTTTGCGAACTACGAACTGGCCTGGTTTGTGTTTAATTTTGGTTCTTTTTTGGTTCATGCCCATCTCTAGAGTAGACTGTTCCATTACATACACACATATATACAATAAATATACCACTGTTCTTACCTCCTCTTCTTTTCCTTATTGGTTAAATAAATCTTGTTGCTTGTACTCTTTATATAAGGGTCAAGTTGTAAATGAAGGTTTCTGGGTTTGGAGTTGGAATTGAATACTGTATATTCATTTCCTGGTGGTATTCCACTCCCTGTTGATTTGGGGACTTTGGTATTATTATCCTCATTGACAACAATATCTTTAGACTTGCTTTAGTCAGTGTGCATTCTGTAAAGGTTCTGGGTATCTGGTACGGGGTAGTTTACACCATGTAAGGGCCAAATTCCTTGTGCCTTATTTGTTGCATTGAGATTGAAGAGCTCACACACTATCCACCCAGCTAGGTAAGATCCTCATCACAAGCCCTGCTTTCAGATTTGATGTCGAGGAAACCACTATGTTAGGAAACTTCAGGATCCATGCTGAGGCCTCCTTGGCAGGTACAGCTCAAAACTTCAGGGTCACCATGATAACCAGAGGGCTACCTTGCTATATTTTCAGTACACAAGGTAGATCTCACATTAGATCTGTTGTTCTGCTGTGGAATGATTTGGAGAGAGGGCTATAGCATCCTTGTTAGGCCATGATGAAGGTGGTGCAAAAGAAGAGGGTTTTTACTTGGAAGAAGAACCATCTCAATTATTTTCAGAGTCTTGATGGGAATGTGCATGATACGGCAGCTTTGTTGGGGCTAAAGTTTCCTTGATGGAAAGTGCTTGGGACTCCAGTATATGTTGTCTTAAGGATGATGATATAAGAAAGTTGGGATATAATCTTTCTATATAAAAGGGAAACTGGGTTCCCAATGACGCACTTTTATCCTGGTGCACCTGCGCAGAAGCACCAGGATAAAAAGTGCGTCCTGGCCAATGTGGTCTCCAGAGGGGGCTGCCACTGCAGGACAGCCAGGTGAGCCCGCCTGCCCCTCTGGAGGGAGCCGTTGTTGTGAGATGGCTGGGCGAGCCCACCCCTCCAGAGGGAGCTGCCACCATGGGAAGCCCAGCGGTCTTAGGTTTTCTAGGGCCCATTTTTTAATAAACGGGCTCTGTTGCTAGTACTCAATAAATGAAATAAGTTTTCTTGACACATACTGTGCTCTTCTATGAGCAGGACCACAAGTGACAAAAGGCACAGGTTGGACACTTGTCAGCTTCCCTCAAGTTTTGATGGGAAATGTAGGCAGCTTGGCGGAATGTTGGACAAGTGACAGTTGAAAAGTCCATTGGGCAGCAGTCAGAGAGCGAAGCTGCGAGACCAGGATGCCTACATTTCCCATCAAAACTTGAGGGAAGCAGACAAGTGTCCAATCTGTGCCTTTTGTCACTTGTGGTTCTGCTCTAAGTAGAGATATACCTTTCTAAGTGCAGTGACTTCAGTGGACTTGGAAGGGTGTAACTTTACAATACTGTTAAGTTGCTGGTCAATGGTCCACCCTGGATGCATCAATTGCTCACAGGATTTGGTCCACCCGGAAGCTTTTTTAGGATGTTTGAGGGAAACGCATAGCGCCATGTGATCTAGGTCTATGGTTGTCATAACTACCCGGGGAACTGGATTACCTGTTTCCATGTTTTCCATTTGTGGGATCCTTTAAAGCAGAGAGTGCTTTATATTATTTGTTTGAAAATTGATTAGCATGACAACGGATCTAGTTGTGGAATGTGTTTGATGTACTGCATGAATGTAGCTCCTGCTTCTGATATTGTCACAAATATTACCTCTCTTCGGTCAGACAGAACAGAAATTTCACCCACACATCCAGCCTTACTCCTTGCAGTTCAAAAAACTTGCAAGTCCCTTGATCCACAGTTGGTTGTGCTTTGCCCATCCTAACAAGCTAGTCATCCTTTGCGCTTTTAAATTATTTAGATCTGCCAGAAAAGTCTAAATCTGTTTCATCTTAGCCTTGTGCAATACACTATTTTTCCATCATACAATCTTTCTCTTAGTCATGTATTTGTGGGCTAACACAACCCCCTCATTCACCTTATAGCAGTGGAAATTCTGCCTTGGGCATTCCTAAGTTCTAAAGGGTCTGCAGGGACATTGATTCCTCCAGACTGGCTTGCAGGATTCCCTGGCTTACTTGGAGAAACAACAGTATACCCTGCAAGTTAAATAATCCATGTATTGGATTTTCAAAATGCATTGCATACTGAGGGAAAGAATTTGTGTTGTTTGAACTACAGTTTATGCTATAATGCACTCCCAGTCTTTAAAACAAATACATGGAAACAATAAAAAGTATGTGCTGTTAAACATGAAACACTGTTTGAGGGGAAGGTTTGATTCCTGTGGATCAAATTATGGAAATCTGGTTACACCCCAGTGTCTGTTTTCTGTGCTGTTATTATTCACAGTGAACACAGCTGCTTTTCCAGAAAATAGAATTGACTTCTACTTCTCTATGCTCTGCTAAGAGTACTTCTAGAAGAACTCAAATGGTACATAAGTGTGTTGGAGTAGAGGAAATGTTCAGTTATTGCCTGCCAGGATTTAGCAATGGTGGCTAGGATTAGAAAACGGCAAAATTCAAGTAATCATATTCATCATGATTACTTGGCTGATGGCTAATTCATAGGAATTGCTGGTTTCCTATTGATTTATTATATTTATTAAAATATTTATATCTCGCCTTTCTTCATGCTTCAAGGTAGCACAGAAGTTACAATTAAACATTGCCATTGAAAACCAATAGAATAAAACCTCATATCCCCCATTCTCCCCAAACATGCCTCAGTTTATACACCCCTTTAAAAGTCCTGGCAAAATAAAACGCCCTTCCAGCGGCTCCTCAGGATTTTTAGTCATGATGTTTCTCTCATCTCCTCAGAGAGCCTGTTCCACAAAATGGGAGATGCAGTAGAAAAAGTTTGGACTTTGGTTGATGTCAGGTGGGCCACCTTAAGTAGGGGAACAGCCAGTAGGTGGAAGCCTAAGAACTGTTATTGGTGCACAGAGATATATGAATGGAGACAGTCCATTAGATAGTAGGACCTGGGTCATGAAGGATTTAAAAAGTCATAACCAGCACCTTGAACTGGAAACCAGCTGGCAGGAAATGGGGCTGTTTCAGCACAGGCTCAGATCATGAGAGGGAGGGCAGGAAGAGTTACATCAGTGTTTAGTTCTTGTGGCCCCCTTCTTATATGCCCAGGGTAAGGCTGATCGCCACCTTGGGGTCAGGTAGCAATTTTCCCCAGGCCATTTTGGCTAGGGATCCTGATGGTGTTGATATCTTCTGGGCATGGAGTAAGGGTCACTGTGTGTGGGGGGGGGAGGTATTTGTGAATTTCCTGCATTGTGCAGGGGCCTGGACTAGACGACCCTAGAGATCCCTTCCAACCCTATGATTCTATGATTCTGTTCCCATCAGCCATTATCTCTGAGAATAATCAGGCTGCTGCATTATGAACCAGTTGCAGTTTCCGGGTTGTCTTCAAGGGCAGCCCAGGCCAGATCGGCTGAATCTAAGAAAGGAAGGAGTTGGCAAACCAGATGGAGCTGACAGAAGGCATTCATGCCCACTACATGAACCTGCTTTTCAGACAGCAAGGCTGGATCAATGAGCACTGCCAGGCTCTTAACCTGCTCTGCAAATGATGATGCATCTCCAGGTGTGTGAACAGCCTCTTTTAAAAAAACATCCAGGGCTTTTTTTCAGCCGGAACGCTGAAAAACCTTTTGAAAATGGTCACATGGCTGGTGGCCCCGCCCCCTGAGCGGCACGGAGGGCAATCTAAACTCCCCTCTGTTTGGAGATCGGGGGCGGGGCCACCAGCCACGTGACCATTTTCTCCGAGGGCAACCCGCTGAGTTCCACCACTTCTTTTCCCAGAAAAAAAAAGCCCTGAAAGCATCACATTTGAAGTGAGATGAGGTGAAATAAGGCTTGTGTGGAACTGAATGCTATGAAAAGATTCTACATTTGGATAGTTCTTATATTACTGCATTTTGGATAAGCCTCACAAATATTTCAATTCAAAATCATGGTGGTCCTTGGACGAGGTTATGCGCTTCTCCTTCTTTCTGATAAGAAGTCAGAGCCAAGCTACAAGTGACGAATTACACTTGCCTGGCAAGTGAACAGACTCACGTGTATTCCTCCCTGTTCACTTGCTCTCCACTTGATCAAGTGGAGTGCAAGTAAATGGCAAGTGAACAGGGAGGAATACACGTGAGTCTATTCATTTGCCACACACGTGTAATTCGTCACTTGTGGCTTGGCTCTAATTGCCTGAATGCATATGTAGAAATCCCAGCTCTGAGTCAGTACCACTGAATCAACTCTGAACTAGACCCAAAGCTTGCTCTTCTACCGTAGACCAAGATGGCTAATCACCGGAAACTATCTCCTCATAGAGGTATGTGCGGTTACTGTGTAGTGAGGGGAAACTACTCTGTTCGGGTGCAGAGTGTTTGCAGCCTTGGCATTCAGAGAAGTTATTATTCCAGGCTTAGATCCTCCCAAATACCTTGTTTTGCTATAGAGGTAGGTGATGGGGCTTGAACCCAGATGGATGTTATGCCTTCTCAACCTTTTGACTGTCTGCGATGAAATACTTCTTTTTCTTTAGTGAGAGGTTCTGGACTTTACCTGACTGAGTGTTATACCTCTTCAGTCTTGCCTCTTCTGTTTGTAGTACCTCAGGCCATAGGGGAGCAGGAGCAGAAAAATGCAAGGCCTCTTTCCATCAGTCTGGCAGCTGGTTTTAATTACTAATTTCAAGTCACCTTGCTGTAACTTATCTGTGTGAAAAAATACAACGAAGCATGTTCAGAAGAATGCTTTTTATTCACCAACTAATAAACCTGAAAAGCTGTTGTACTTGTTTCCTCCTAAAATTTTGGATAATCCTCAAATAGTGTAACTCTCATTCCAGCTTTCTAACCAATGTTTTCACATGTCACTATGGACATTAAAGATGAGATAAGTAAACAAGAAAGAGGCAAAGGGCCCAGAGAGAAAAAGTGATGGGAATGAGCCAACAAAAATGAATTTCATCAGCAAAGTGTTATCTAATTCAGCTGCAGCAGACTTTCATTCCCCCCACCCCATTCTTTCTCAGGTAATCTGGGTAAAAACTTGTGTTTTCCTTATATTTTCAGAGGGAAAGGGCAAAAAAGCAATTAGGGGCAGGACATGGGAGATTATGAAGGGGACACTGCCCCCATCTGCCCATTTTTATCTATAGACTTGGGGAGTAGACGAACTGTATTGTTTTCCAAACTCTGCAACTCCTTCCCTGGGGCGTTTCGGTTCTCTCTCTATTATCATTATCTTCTTCCAGTGGGTGAAGACTTTTTTTGTTTTATTTGGCATTCCCTCATCAGCTGTCATTGGCCTCCTTCCTTTTTGTGTGTCTCTGTGTTGATCTGTTTATGTTTTATTTAACTGTTTGTGTATGTGTGTATTTTGATGTTGTTTTGATTGCTGCCTTTGAGACCAAAGTTGGGTGGAAAGGAGGCATATACATGTTTTAAATAAAGCAAACAAATAAATGAGCCCAAGGAGGAAGTGAACTTAATTGTTCTCCATAAATGTAAGCAAGAATGGAACATACAGCTTTTAGTAAGACAAGCAGCTAATTACAGTTGGTTGAGCCCATTGTTACTGGTTTTTAAAACAAAGTTCAAAAAATGGTTTCGCTGCAATTTTTTTACAAGCAAATGAGAGAAATACGGGCTTGATAGCCTGCAATTGCATTGCTATAATTTGCATTGTTTTTTACATCAATTGAAGGTTTAAAGAAGCTCCTGATATTGCAGAAATCTGAGGCAGGAGTGGAATTCAGAGTAGGCAGCGGCATAGTGTGGTCACCGAGCTCTCGGGGCACGAGATGGCGACCCTTGCCCCATGCGCACGTCCTGTGCGATGACGTCACTTGTGATATCATTGTGCAGAAGCGTCCCCCCTCACCTGAGGTGAGTGGCAGTGGCAAAGGGATGGAGAGGTGAGCGGGGGGGGGGGGGCTCCCATCTCCCCGCTTGCCTTCCCACTCACTGCTGTGCCACCGGGGCACCCAACTCGCTGGGGGCCAAGCCGAGGTGGGCAGCAGCGGTGAAGGGACGGAGAGGTGAGCGGGGAGGTAGCAGCAAAGGGGCACTGCATGGGTGTGTGGAAGGGGCACCCACTCAAAATTTTGCATCAGGGGCGGTCTCCCCTGTGCCCCCCCCATGCTACGCCTCTGAGGGTAGGCCCAACTTACCTAAGTTGTTATCATCTTGGGGTCTCATTTAGCCTTTTATTTCTGTTAGGTTCTCAGACTGTAACCTTTTAGTGGTGTTAGCTGACTAGAAAATAATAGAAATATTTATAAACTGAAATGGCAGTGCTTTTTTCATTTTGTTTTACTCAAATGGATTATACATATGTGTATCACTGAATATAGACAACAGGGTTATTAGGTCTGTGCATGTTCATTCTTGTTTTGTGCTTATGATAAATTGTATTGGTCTGACATGCTAAACTAGTAACAGTGGTCTCATATTATACCATATGTACTTGAAAGGAGGACAATATTGAATGTAAGACAACCCAAAGACCTTCAAAAGAAGAGAAATGGGAAAAAGAATAGCCCTGAATTTAAGATGCTTGTTCTCCACCCCTGTGCTTTCTGGCATGAACCATGAGGTGCAGGAGCACAGAAAAGAGCTTCCCAGATTTGCCGGGGGTGGTATAGCATGGAGAAGGTGAGGCTTGGGTAAGAGAGGGACCTCATTGCGGCATAATGCCATACAGTGCACCCTCCAAAGGAGCCATTTTCTCTGGGGAAACTGATCACTGTGGCCTGGAGATCAGTTGTAATCCCAGGGGTCTCCAGACACCACCTGAAGGTTGGCAACCTTAGGAGTGGGGTGGCACACTCTTCTTTGCCTCTGGAGCTACTGCCGAGGTAGAAGGAGGTGCCTCTCAGCTGCCCTTCAAGGAGACCCATGAGAAAGAGCAGGGACAGAGGGGACATGCTCCTCTCTGCCTCTACAGCTTCTTGAGCCAGCTCTCAGGTGAGAGAGGAGAATGTACTCCAAGTATATACCCGAATAGAAGACAACCCGCCCACCTTTATTGCAAAGCCAAAACGGTTGTCTTCATTTCAAGTAAACATAGTACGTGGGGAACTATCATTTTGAGTTAGAATTCTGTCGCTGCTCTGAGGGCCAAAATCAATGTGATGGCAGCTGCCATCTTTGTTTATTCATGTAGATGATCTGGCTCCAGTGGATCTTCAGTTTATTAGATCCATCCAGCCTGACTTTTATTTATTTCTCTTGACCAGGCCTACCCTTCCCTCACCTGCCGATTCCCTCCTGGACATTTAATTGAACTTTCTTCATCACCCAGGATCTAAAAATGGAAATATGCAGCACTGAAAGCTGAAGGAAAACAGGCATGGTCAAGGCATTCAATGGAAAGAATAAATGAATATAGCAGGGCTCTCTCTCTTTCCCTCCTTCTCCCTGTAAATATTCCCGTTTATATATTGCCCTTTCCTGGATGGGCCAGACTAGCACAATCTCATCAGATTTTGGAAGCTAAATAGGGTTGGCACTGGTTAGTACTTGGATGGGAAATCCACCAAGGAAGACCAGGGTCACTGTGCAGAGGCAGGCAATGGCAAATCACCTTTGTCTGTCTCTTGCCTTGAAACCCCCAGCAGGGGTCCCCATATAACTTGACTTTACGCACACAAACACACACACAAACATTGACAAACACTGCAGTTGAGACCACACATTTGTCAAGATAACATCCAGTTTCACCCTAAAATAGCACGATAAAAGCCACCCAGAATGATGCAGGGTGAAGATTTCTGTAGCAAGATCAGGGCCGTTTCCACACGGCTTACCTCTGCCCGTCACGAGCTATATTGAATCGGTACAAGGAAACAAACACAACTCATTTTCCTTGTGTTGTGAACGATCATTACTGATCCCACCAGGGTTTTTTTTTGTTGTCATTTCAAATAAGTTTAAATATGGATTTCAGTCAAAGGATCATGCATGGCTAAATGGGGGGAAATTACCTTATCATTAACTTTTATTTTACAAAATTATGATGGAATAAACGTTTGTACTTATAGCATTCAATGTGCTCATAAACTAACAAACACAGCTACAGAATTTCAGATTTTACTGCTCTAGGAGGGCTGGGAGAAAAGACCAGATGTTTCTGTCGTGGTCTCTTCTGGCTAATAAACGGAATGTTGCTTTGCTCACTTGTAGCAGAGACACTCAACAGTATAAACATTTCAGTTTCTCCATGGAAACTGAAACACACCTTTATGCTCTTTGTTTCTGTAACTTTAATGCCTCCTTGGAATTTTTTTTTAAAAAGAGGATTATTACAACTGACTGATATTTCCTTTGAATGCTGAAGCCTACTAAATCATCTTAAATATTCTGCATTGGGTTTTATTCATTTAGTGTTTAATTATGAACGTTTCTATCTGTTTTCATATCTTTTACATATCACTCAGCTGTTCAAAGACAGTATTCTCACACTGCTGGGCTGAAGAGCTGCTGTTTGAAGGTGCAAGCAATGTGGGGAATCCTTCCACGTGCTGTTTGTAGGCAGGCCACATGGCTGTTGATGTCAGTGTACATTAAACTGATGTGATGTTGGAGCCTGCACCATTTGTGATCTCAAAATAATGAGCTCAAGTGGATTAATTCAAAGTCTTCCTAGGAAATTATACTCATTTATACTTTCTGAGCTCCCTTCTTCAGGCATATGTTTTCTGCCACACATTTGCCCTTTAATAACTATTTTTCCTTAAAGGAATGGAAGCTTTGCAGTGTGTAGTTTCAAGGATTGTCCTGTAGAGGCTGCTAGAGAAATGAAGTCCAGCCGCCTAAAAGGAAGCATCATCCACTCAACTGCTGGATTCCACAATGAATTTCCTTAGCAAGATACCATCCATTTCATCAATGGCTTCAACAAAATGTGCCTGTGTGCTTTGCTAAGCTGCAAATTACCAAGTAACAATAAATGTCGTCAGGGCGTTTTTTCTGGGAAAAGAGGTGGTGGAACTCAGTGGGTTGCCCTCGGATAAAATGGTCACATGGCTGGTGGCCCCACCCCCTGATCTCCAGACAGAGGTGCGGAGGGCACTCTAAACTCCCCTCTGTCTGGAGATCAGGGGGCGGGGCCACCGGCCATGTGACCATTTTCAAGAGGTTCCGGAACTCTGTTCCACTGCGTTCCAGCTGAAAAAAAGCCCTGAATGTCATTAGGTCCTTTACACGGCCTTCCTAAGAAGGCTGTACTGTCTTAGGACAGCAATGTTAGTATCCCCTTGTAAGAGATGAACAGCAATTGAGATCTTTTCTGAATTTAGAAATTCAGGTTAGGAAAGCTGCTTATGATGCTGATTGAGTGACTTCTCTAGAGAGAATTGGGAGTAATTAAAATGCAACCCCGTTAGAAGTCTTGTGAGATGCAAAGTTGACAGTTTGTCAATGATAAGTGAGTGGATAAAACCAGTGACAAATCATGAAAGTGGTGTAGGTCAGGACAAGTATGAAAAATCTGAATTTAAGCCTGCCATCCATCTTGCCTATGTTTATTGCATTATATCAGTCATTTCATTATAAGGCAGGCCCACACATGCATGTTCATAAGTTGAGGAATACAACATCAATCGATCACTTAGATGTATGGAAGGGCTATCGTGCATCAGTGTTCCACAGAGGGAACAGTCAAATCACCTCCAGTACAGGACTTTTCAATGGAGTCTATTCACATGTTTTACTGCTGAACGTACAGAGTATAGAAGAAGGTCATTCAGAAATTACCAGTCACTCTCCAAGCAATTTCCAGTAGCACTTTGCTCCTCCTCCAATGCTTCTGTACTCACTGTCTAAGCCTTTTCCTTAAAGATACTACAGCAGCTTTTCTCCTTCTTCTCTTTCTTGTGAAAGAGACAGAGGCAGACTCATGCACAGAGTTTTTTTTCAGCTGGAATGCAGTGGAATGGAGTTCCGGAACCTCTTGAAAATGGTCACATGGCTTGTGGCCCCGCCTCCTGATCTCCAAACAGAGGGGAGTTTAGATTGCCCTCCGCGCTGCCGAGCAGTGCGGAGGGCAATCTCAACTCCCCTCTGTCTGGAGATCAGGGGGCGGGGCCACCAGCCATGTGACCATTTTCTCCGAGGGCAACCCACTGAGTTCCACCACCTATTTTCCCAGAAAAAAAGCCCTGCTCATGCATATAGCTTGGATCTAACGACAACACCAATACCCTTTCCCATCCACCTCTTCTCCTCCTACTTCACTTGTGCACACATGTGCCCTTACTCTGGATGGGAAAGAAGCATGCTATTGATTCTTTCCCCCTGCATCAAAGCTGCCATTTAACTCTGCCAGGGAAAACATAGATGTAACTCTATATTTTTCCTCTATATGGTAAGTTATAATTTGGGTGGCATGGCGGTGGTTTGCCTGAAAAAAACAGCCAAGAAAAGGTTTTCCTTTCTGAGCATTGCAAACCTGCTCTGAAATTTTTGTACAAGTTGCCATTTTGTGACTGGCTCCATCCACTAAGTCAGCATTTTGTGAATGGTTTCACCCACCAAGCTTCCATTTTGTGACTGGCTCTTGAAAAATTTAAGTGAGTTCCATACATGAAATCTGCCCTTCCTTGATATACAGTAAACAAGCATATAAAAACTGTGCAATTGGTAGAAACGTGAATATGCTCACAAAATCATGTTGATGTGCAAACAGGTGCTAAAAGAAGCTAAACATGAATTTCTATTAATTATGCATATAACTGTGTTCTTTTCAGAAAGGCTAACTTGCAAAAAAAAGGGCTTATTTATTAATCAGAGAAGTCTGAAATCCATAGAATAATTTAGTGTTTCAGCCCACCGTTTGTACAGTTTGCAGTATGAAGACTGCTTGTGTCTGTTGCCTTGTTTCTAAGTTCATGTATGTTCTATTCTGATTGCCTGCAAACCACAAAGACATTAATAGAATCTCATTTTTATATTGTTGAAGACACACTGCCTGGCCCAGCTGTCAGCTATATGCCCCTCTATATTGTACAACTTGTTACACTGAAAAAGAACACAAGCCACTGAACTGCTGAGCCTTTGGTGAACTCCAGTTCATTCAAACTTGTTTTGCAAAGAACTGCCTGCCGGATTGTGCTGAATATTTATGATATTTATGAATTGACAAGGGATTCTTGTCAAACAATAGATTTCAAATAGTTGTAACTCGCTACTGGAATTTCATTGAAACAAACAGATGTTGCAGTGGAATGATTAGAATTCATGACTTTGTAGATTCTTATAAATATTGCATCCACCCTGGCTGTAGCATTTTATCCTCAAATGCACAGGTTGTGGCTCCCATGTCCTCGAAATAAGTCAGAGAAATGAGCAAATTGGAACAGCACCTCGTGCAGACACTGGAGAAACCTCCAAGTCTCCCTCAGCGTCTTGCTGGTGCAAAAACAGCTTTGAACACCGTCTGTCATCTAAATCTTCACATTCTTCATTGATTCAGGCAATGGCGCTGATTCAGTCCAAATAGTGAAAAGGATCTGGATTTGTTAAGCACATGATCACGGTTTATCTTCTTTGTCGTATACCATGGTTAATAAATACCAATGCAACCATGCCTGATCCAGCACTGGGTGGTTAATTTTTAGGTAATTGTTCAGATGCTGAAAGACTGAAAATATGGCCAATTGAGATGGAATAATCAGAAATCAAAGGACACTTGAAGAGATAATAGGGAATATTGAATTCAACCTACTTTAACATCTCAAAGAATTTGGTAATGGATGTGTGGAAAAACTACTGAGAACACTGAAACAAAGCGGCGTGGGGCAGGGGGTGGGGGAGAGACAAGAATTATTTCCTAAAGGAACTGCGACAGAGAAATCATTTTATTTGCCTTGTTAACTTACTAGCCCTTGGAAAGTCTGCAAAAGTGCGATGCACACCATCAAGAAAGGGATTTCTTGAATTACACTTGTATTCTAATTACTCATTTTAGGCAGTGGTTTGGCTGAAACAGTAAATGATCCAAGACCTTTCTGTCTCAGTAAGAAAAAAACTCTGAGCAACTGATCTGTTGGGGACTGTTAGTCACCAGTGCAGGAATAGCCACTTTTTCTAAACGCTGGATAGAAATGAATTCAATAAAAAGAGAGATAATGACAGATTTATAAAAGTAACGTTCCTTATATAATGGGTTTTCTATTCTAATGTTTCTTTACTGTAATCCTTTAAAATTATGCAAAAAATTATTATTTAAGTGATAGTAAGGAATTCATTAGAAGATTAATAGTTCTGGTTTACCAATTCGCTTACCAGGTCACTTAATTATTTAGTTCATTAATTCTGTAAATGTCAGGCTTGCCATGAACTCTGGTGATTTGCATAAGTAAGGTAATAGCGCTACCAGCAATCATAGTCACACTGGAATTTGGCATCATTTACAGATTTCAGATAGGGAGAAAACGACCCATATGTGTGTGTTTGCGTGTATGCTAGCACCACTGCTGATGCAACAATTTACTGACATATCTGGATCTTTACAAAAAGCAAAGCAAAGAAGGGAGAGATGTCTAAGGCAAGATTGTGCAGGTGAAGGAGGAAGAGCGGTGGAGTGACAACAGTATGGGTATTACTTTGAAGGGCTGGCTGCTGGTTAAGAAGAACAAAGAACAGGTTGTTGAAAGAGAAAGGTGGAAATGGGGGTGTCATGATTTTAAATGTGCGAGTGTGTTTCTTTAAATGCTTGGTGTGATACAGATGAAGGGGGGTGAAAGACAGGGATGAGTGAGTGAGATGACTGGTTGATGACTGAGGGCCAAGCTACAAGTGACGAATGACACAGGTTGGACATTTGCCAGCTTCCCTCAAATTTTGGTGGGAAATGTAGGCATCCAGGCATCCTTGTCTTGCAGCTTGGCTCTCTGACTGCTGTCCAATGGACTTTTCAACTGTCACTTGTCCAACATTCCGCCAAGCTGCCTACATTTCCCATCAAAACTTGAGGGAAGCTGACAAGTGTCCCACCTGTGTCACTCGTCACTTGTGGTTTGGCCCAGAGAGTGTGGGTGGAGTAAACTGCACTTTTTAGTTACTGAGTGGAGAGAAAAGATTTATTCTGCTTTCTGGTTTAGATGGGAAAACTGTGTGCAGCCTGAGGGGGTCTATGCATTTCTGAGAGAAATATCAATTCTGGTTTAGACAAGCAAACTGTGTGTGCGCCTGAGAGAAAGTCTATGTACATTTGATTGAGTGATTGATCTATCTGAAGCAGGCAAACTGTGTGTGAGCCTGAGAAAGTATATGTATATCTGTGTGACTGAGCCTATGTAAAGAAACTTTAAGAATTGAGAAGTATCTTTGAAATCATCAAGCTTAAGTAACAGAGTGAAACTGATATGCTTCTTGTAAAAATAAAAGTTTATTTTGGTTTTTTTTCCATCCCAGAGTATATGCCATTCCTATATCCCATTCCTATCCTCAGGGCCACATAGTCCCACGAAGGATCCTGACGCTTGGGTACGTTATTAAAGGGGAAATTTAAATTAACTGTTTTGGAATATAATTCCTGGTGGCAACAATCTACCCAGAGGGAGTAAGAAGAGGGTTAAAGGCAAAATCTAACCGAAAAATAAAGAGGGTTGTAACAGGGGGTTTTGTGCATACATGTCCAGTAGGAAAATGGCAAGATGTTTGGAGAGGAAAGAAAAATATCACTTCAATAGGGTTATTATGATGGTAGCTGTGGAGAAGGGAAAAATAGCCCGGATAATGGAGAATTCTAAGGACCCATCCTCCAAGTGGCTCTTCCATTAGAGGAAGAGCTACTTAAGCTGGAGGAAAGCTCCTTCAGCTGGAGAAAGGCTACTTGGTGGATGCCTGGATTCACTCTACCAATTACTGTTGCCAATAAAGGGTCTAAGCATGACCCGTAAACTGTTGGCAGAATGGCTGGAGCATAGCCCTCCTGACCACCAGTGGCCCTCTAGAACACAGGCCCTCAGAGAAATCTCCCTGTTAGTTAAATTGTTAGTTTCCTCAAAACCTGACCCAAAGAGAGGAGCGGTAGTGAGAAGGGTTGGGATTTTTCTGCTCATATTAAAAAAAAATGTAAATGAAATTCCAAAGCTTAGGATCACGGGCTGCTTTTGGTTATTGAGTTATAAGGACGGAAAAGGGAATGGAAAGGATCGTGTAACTCTTTGGAATAAAGTACAATTCAATATTGCCTAAGTATTCCATTAACTGTTATTAAAATTGATTCAACTATATGGTGAATAGCTTTTCAAATATACAGGTCCCTTTTTTAAAGGAAAAAAAAACCCTCCCCAAAATTCTATCATTTAATAAAATATCACATAATCTAAAATTGCCCATTTTATTTTATTAAAAATGGTTAGTCTCCGGAACATCTTCTAGAGAAACATTTCATTATCAGAAGGGTCCTATTGAAAAGCTGACAGTTCGTATAAAAATGATCATCATTTACATCATGCTAATGACCTCACATTACATACACTTAAATTTAACGTATATGATCCTATACAAGCACAAAATAGGCATGTGATTAGTTCTTACAATGAAATTAGTCTAAATAGTCGTCAAATTTTATTTAAAATTCACTAGCAGATACAAGAGGGAAAAGTGGTGTTCTGCACTGTCAGAAATAGCCCCTGTTTTAAATATGTAAAGTCTTCTTCCCACTTAGTAAGCCTGAATAGAGAATATCCGTAGCTGGTCATTATGTACCATGTAAAATAATTTGATGCATACAGGATAAGTAAGGTCATCTTAAATAATTTTTATTGTGGAATAATTTTTTTCCATTACAGATTCTCTGCACAGCTAAAATCTCTAGAGAAATGCGAAATACTCATAAGATAAAATAAGACTCCTGTAGCTTTTTTGAATAGAAAGCAGAGAGCAAATTTTTCAATGCCCCGTGTTTACCCATCAGTTTCTTATAGCGGTTCAAGTGTTGTCTCATTCACAAGATCCATCTAAATTAGAGAAGCTGACAAACATCACAAAATATCAGCTGTAATTCAGGAATTCATTGCTGCACTGGCAACTGGATTTCAGTCTTACAGCGTGAAACAGCTCCCTAACGGTGCTCCTTGGAGGCCTCAATTCCAGTTCATGGTATTGATTTCCAGTGCCATCCTAGGCATACCCCTTTCTAAATCTGTCGACGTCAGGGAGTTTAGAAGGGTGTTAATGCTACTTACTGTTGTATTGTTCATCATGAGCATCAGGGCCTGAAGGCAATCTCTCTCTCCCTCTCTCTCTCCCTCTTCCCCTCCCTCCGTCTGTTTACAGCCCTCCTTTCTTACTAAGACTCAAGGTGTATTGCAAACTTTTTAAAGAAATGCAATAAAAACAAAGGTTAGAAAAAAGCAAAACCAAAACACGATAATACATACAGTAAAACAGTTGAAAAAAACCCTGCTTAATTCTTTTCACATGCATTAAAACTATAGTCCTATGTCCTTTGTAAAAATGCCCTCCTGACAACTTTTTAGGCCACAAATAGGACATCTCCATTAATCCCCAATGACTGAGAGTCCAGATTACTGCTAATAAGGAGACACTTTTCTAGTTGCTCTTTAAAAGACAGACAAACATTCCAAGGATGGATTTATCACAATTTCTCTGCGTAAAATCAGATGCCTTGGAAGCCAGTGAATACACGAACCACTTATACCATCCTTTAGAATGGATATCTGTCTTCACACATAGATTTCAAGCTGAAGCTGGAGACTAAAGGCCAAACTAAATGATAAAGGGTCCTTGATTCCATGCTGGATTCGCATGGCCATATTGTAGGAATGAGTTCCCACTGAGATGGGCACAAACCAAAATATGAACAAAAATGAAACATGAACCAGGCCGGTTCGTGGTTCACGAACCGCTGTTCGTCAGATCTCATTTCTGACAAACTGCCACGAACTTTAGGCTGGTTCGTTTGGTTCATTTTTTGGTTCGTCACTGCAGACAGCCTGGTGCCAATCAATCAGTTTCCTAGGCAACAGGGGATGGACTTCCTGCAGACCTTCCGCTGACCCAGAAGTGACCTTCTTCTGGCCCTGAAGTGACATTCTGCTGACCCGGAAGTGATTATTTTCTGACCCGGATGTGATGTTTTCATGAACCAAACGAGCTGGTTCACAAACCAGGGGCAGGTTTGTGAAAGTTCGTGGTTCGTGAAATTTGACAAACCATGAACCGCATGGTTCAGTTTTTTTCCGTTTTGTGCCCATCTTTATTCCTGACTCTCCCCTCACTATTCTTCTGAACAGAAATGGTGCTGGGGAGGCACCCATTTTGGGTTGGAAAAACACTGTGGGGGAAGACAGAACCATCTCATCTCCCTGTACCATGGTGATCCTGATGAAAATTGGGTTTTGGTGGGAACTAACTCCTACAAAATGGTGGTGCATCCCTGTAGCAGGCTTGGGGGTGCCATATCATCTAGTTCATTGTTTAGTAGAATGATGAAAGTCCACCTCACATAAGAATGTCTGGAGCTGAGCCACAACCCCTCAATGAAAAATGCAAACTGGTTCATTTGAACAATGTGGCAGATTCAGTGCTTTTAAAATAAGGAAATAAAGCTGGGAACCCCAACCTTTTGAGCCTAGGAGCACCTCTGGAATTCTGACACAGGATGGTTGCCACAGCCACAAAATAGCTGCCAGTGGAAGTGGAGCCAGCCACAAAATGGCTGCTGTAGTTTATCTTTAGTCACACAGTGAAGTTCCTTGTGCTGTGGCGGCAACTCCTGTGAGAGCAAAATTTTGAAAAAACTGAACAGACAATCAGACCCCAACTGCCAATCAAAAGCCCTGCTAGGCAAAAAGTCACTCCACCCACTTTCTAAAAGTACTTGGAGGGCACCAGGAAAGCAGCTGGTGGGTGCCATTGTGCCCACAGGCACCACACTGGGGACCCCTGCAATAAAGCATCTATCAGCACTGGGAAAATAATTCCCTATTACCTTAAGTGTAGTGGCCACTTTTATATTGTGCAAGCCAGGAGGGGCAAGGGTTCATTTATTTAAAATATTTACATCCTCTCTCCGAGGACTCAAGGCAGCTAACAGAGTTGCAAGGACAGCATTGCAATCTATCAACAAGATAAAATAACACACATGTTTAAAAGGCACATATAGCTGTGAAAGCACTTTGTCCTCCAAATTAAAACTGTCTTGCATGCCTTTCTGAATGTACCAAGTGAAGGTGTCTTCCACACTCACTCTTGTAAGCCATTCCATTGTACCTACCACAGAAAAAGCCAGAGACTTGTTTCCATCTGGGCAGTCCTAAGAGAGGGTACCACCAGAAAAAGGCTGTCTGAAGAGTGTTGCTTACACATAAGAGTATCCCGAGAGCTGCAGTGCAATAAGTATCAAGCGTACACATAGCAATGCAGCATTCTGAGAACTTTCTCTGGCAACAACAACGGAAATGGATTTAGGTAGATGTGACCAGATAGCTCTGTTTTAGATTCTGCTACAACTGTTGCATCCAAGCATATCAGCTACAGGCAATTTTGTCCATGAATTTCTTGGTAGAATTATCACACTGGGCTGCTGAATACTTCCTCCTAGAGACCAACTAGAGATATAAAAGATGGAATTGCATGAA
The DNA here is from genome assembly GCF_028583425.1 of Eublepharis macularius. NCBI lineage: Eukaryota > Metazoa > Chordata > Lepidosauria > Squamata > Eublepharidae > Eublepharis > Eublepharis macularius. The sequence goes on from NC_072798.1 coordinate 76,616,223, forward strand.
TAAATTAACCACAGGACTTCTTTCTTTAGTTCTTTGGTTATCCATATAATCAGTCCCTTGAAGCTTCTTCTGTTCTTTTTGTAAAATCCCTTATACATCTTTGCTTCCTACTTCAGTATATTTTATATTAAATGCTCTATTAACATAGTGCTGCTCAGTACATTTTTATCCTGTCCTTCTCTAAAGAGCTCAAGGGGGGTATACATCATTCTCCCCTTCTCTATTATAAATGCACAACAACCTTATGAGGTAGGTCAGGCTGAGAGAGAAAAAGTGGTCCCTGTCATCCAGTGAATGAGCAGAAATTTGAACTTGGGTCTCCTCAGGTGTATTCCAGCACTGAAACATTGTGCCTCACCAGCTCTTCTTCTTCTCCTTCTCCTTCTCCTTCTCCTTCTCCTTCTCCTTCTCCTTCTCCTTCTACTACTACTACTACTACTACTACTACTACTACTACTACTACAAGTGGGGACCAGCAAAGACTTATGGGGGGCATCACATTTTCTCTTCCAACACCATGTTCTTTCCCCCTTCCTTGTCCCCATTACCTCTCTCCCTTTCTTGCATCGTTCTCTCCTTCCCACCCATTTTTGTCTATCCCCCATCTTTACCTCCCCCCCCCGCAGCCTCTCCACTATGTCTGGTTGCATGGTTGGGAACCTGCAAGGGCTTGCGGGGGGAGAGGTACTTCACTTTTCCCTGTATCCTAATCCCCACACAATTTCCTCTCCCTTTTCCTGGCAGCTGCCATATGCTCACCTTTATGCCCTTCTCTCCTTCAAACCCACTAAACAACTTACTTTTTATCTGCCCCCTCATCTTCACCTATATTTCTTAATTCATTTCATTTATATACTGCGTTTCTCCACAGTGGAAACCCAAAGAAGCTTACGTCATTCTCCTTGCCTCCATAGTATCCTCACAACAACCCTTGGAGGTAGGTTGGGCTGAGAGTGTATGACTGAATCAAAGGCACCCAGTGAAATTCGAACCTGTAGCATAGTCTATAGTCTCTGTCCCTTACCAAGGTATCTCTTTGAGCTATTTCTTATGACACAGCCCTATAATCTGGGTAGAAAGCCCTACCTGGATAATTCAGTTTTGCATAGTTTGTAGAAAGTCAGGAGGCTGGAAGCTTTCCTGGCCTCCTCAGGCAGGCCATCCCACAGGTAGAGAATGTGTATGGGCAGCTGTTGATTTAGCCCAACTGCAGAGTGGTATCTGCAGAAGACCCTGTCCAGATGAGCAATGCAGCCATGGTGGAACGTAGGGGGAGAGATGGTCACACAGATATGAGGGGCCTACGCCATGAAGGGCTTTGAATGCAATAGTCATGACCCTGAATTGATCATGGTAAGTGATGGGTAGGCAAAGGAGCTACTGCAAAATGGGATTGTCTAGCTCCTGAAAGTAAACGAGCTGCAGTATTTTGTACTATCTGGAGTCTCCGAGTTGACTTTGTAGAGTGAATTATACAAAAGAAAGAATGATATCAATTCCGGTATATCAATATGGCTATTTTATTCCTAATATTAGAAGAGTGATCAAGAAATGGCCGTGAAAATGAGGAGATCAAATAAGGACTATCATGATGGTGCTGAGTAAATGGCCTTCTGACTGGGAGCCATAATTCTGTTTTTAGTGACATCAGACAAAGCCTTCTGACTTATTGGCTCTCGGCTGTTTTTCCCGTCTGAGCTTTTGGCTGTGAAGTGACCTCTGACCGGCTGATGATTGACCCTACTCTTGATATCAATACAGCCACCTGATCTCTGGCCTTGGACAAGCATGAAAGTTGGCCTAACATCCTGTAATTTACAGAAGTAAACAGATGGTCCCTAATAACAGACTTTCCTCGGTCCTCCTAACTAGACTATTTCATGGTTGCCAAACCCTGCTAGATGAAGGAAAAGCTCTCGGCTAAGAACTTTAAAGACTGCATTCTCGTATGGGAAATGATTCATAAATGCTTACAAGGCATTTGAAAGATGTAGAACAGCATAAATAACATTAAAAAAATTACTATTGTGATTATGCACACCAAGGCTTTTTATTATTATTAACAGAGCAATATGTCGTCTTGAAAATGTTTATAAAACAGATCATTAGTGAAAGTTAAAAATAGGAAGAGCAGAAGCCTACTAGCCTTGAAATATCCCCACACCCTATTTAACATATTCACCTTATATTTATCATCATTAAACTAGCCCTCTTGTTTTATCATGTGTTCCCTCTACTTTATTTCTCATTTAACTGTGCATTAGAATCTATAATGATATGATAGATTACTATGGTTTGTTAATACAGCCAATAGGTATCCCACACATACACATCTATTAATCACTTGATTATTGGGTTAATGCTGTCTGTATCAAAAGCACAAGCATTTCTGTATCAGGCCTGATTAATTTTATATATCTTTATCTTTATATGAACAAGATAGGAGGGATATATTCATAATCCTTAGTGTTTTGAATCATGATGATATATTTATTTGTACATTTCATAAGGATTTGGACATTATTATAACAGTGGGATATAAAATTTTTACCTTCCTTAGAGCGGTACAGCTGGATATCATCTGCTTCTTTTGCCCACAGGTTACATGATTATTTACCAGCAAAACAAACCAACAAACACAGTTTCTGCGCACTGGGTAAACGTTTCTAGTGTGGAATGGAATCAGTTCCACCAACCAAAGAAGCTCCTCTAGTTGGTACACAAATGTGAAAGCCTTTTTGGTGGCAGTCCCACAACTATGGAACAACCTTCCCGGGGAGGTGTGCCTGGTGCCCTCGCTGTTGATCTTTAGAAAGCACCTGAAGACAGTGTTATCTAGGACTGTTTTTAGTTAACTGTTTTCTCTGGTTACTGGCAGACTTAATCTGTTTTTTTAAATTCTGGGGTTTTATTAGAGGTGTGCAAAACTAAACAAATAAGCCAAAAATACACTGCTGTTTTGTTTCACTGAAATGATTTTCAGAATGGTGAACCAGATCTGAGAAACCAAGTTATAAGAACACCGTCCCACTAAAATGTGCATGTTGTTTTGTTTCAGTTCTTACTGCATAACGGCAGCAGTAGGGAGGCAGACAATGGACCATCAGCGTCTTGTTTTCCTTATCATCATTGACTATCAATCTCCTATCTGGGTAACACATGCACACACATATGCACACACACAAAGAAACACAAAGAAACAGGGTTTTGTGATCAGGAGGTTCTGAAAATATCAGTGTGGAAGAATAAGCAATCCTCTAAAATTAAGCCATGTGCTGTCCACTTTTTAAAAGCATGGACCGTCTATATTCAAGTTTAAACTCTGGTCCACAGAACAATGCATCCTTGTCTTTATTTTTTAAAATCAATTTCCATTTGAAATAGTGTTTCATTAACATTACAGAAAGGCAGTGAGACAGTTCTTGGAATCTTACACTGCAAATGATCTATTTGGTGGTATTTATACTTTTTTATAATAATTAACCAAGGATCATGGGTTGGAACCTAGGATGCTGTTTCACCAGCATAATGGTACTTCCATTGGTGGAAGAGGAAGCAGAGAAGCTCACAGATTTAGCCCTCCCAGTTCAGATCTCATCCTTCTATTGTATGTCCACACACTGTTCTGGAGAGTAGGAGTGGAGAGGTAGGGAAGTCCTGATTCCCAGGCTTCACTCAAAGGGCAGTCCTTAGGATCCAGTCCTCTGTTAATACCAAATAGGAAGACTTTTAACTAGAAATGCACATTCTGGAATTCCTGAGGTGAAAGTTTACATGAAAATTGCTGGTTTGGGTGGAGGTGGTAGAGCACAAGTCACAGCAGACTTACGATGACTCCTGGTGGTGTTTTCATGGCAAGATACTAACAGAGGTGGTTTGCCTTTGCCTTCCTCTGTAACCTTAGTTTTCATTAGAGATCTCCCATCCAATGACTAACCAAGGCCAACCCTACTTAGCTTCTGAGATCTAACAAGATCAGGCTCACCTCAGCTATCCAGGTCAGGGCACTGGTTTGGGCAGTTACTGTGAGTTTTTGGAATGCTTACACCATTTGTCATTTGGTTGAAAGTGATTATTCCATAGGGAATAATGATTGAATAGGGAATAATGGCTGAGCTACAGCTCTTCTTTCCTTACTTTGCCATCCTTCCTTATTGTTGCCTGTAGTTTGTTTCCTTTCACAAACACAGGGTTTTCAGTGGAAAGGTTAAAAAATCATTGTCAGTAAATCACTTTAAAGCAAGACTAGGAAAATGAAATGAATGAAGACAGGTTGGTTTTTTTAAAATAATGTTGGTGGCTGGCCAGTGCTTTCTTGCTAGGTTATTGCTTGACAATAATTTCTTCCCCTATAGGAATCAGGGAAGAGAAGTGTGCCTGCATCCAGAGTCTCTTAATTCAGGGGTCTTTAAAATGAAACCCCTTTGTTCAATCTGCTTGAAATGTACGGCACCTTTACATTAGAGGGAGGACTATGTTGTGTGCAAATTTGGTACCACTATCTTTATAAACAGCTGCACTAGACCTTCAAAGAAATCCCCCGCTGAAAATAATGGTCTCTGAAACTCTGTAACCTAAAAAAACCACATGGATTTGAATCCCAAATCAGCAATCATGGTCAAATTCACACTCCTCCCTCAAATCCTGGATCTGAAATTATACTGAAATTGTTCTCAGTGCACACTTCTACCTTTTAACATCATATTTATTTAATTATACGCTTCATTTATACCCCACCTTTCTCCTCTGAGAGCAGAACTACCAGTGACAAAAGGCACAGGTTGGACACTTGTCAGCTTCCCTCAAGTTTTGATGGGAAATGTAGGCAGCTTGGAGGAATGTTGGACAAGTGACAGTTGAAAAGTCCATTGGACAGCAGTCAGAGAGCGAAGCTGCGAGACCAGGATGCCTACATTTCCCATCAAAACTTGAGGGAAGCTGACAAGTGTCCAACCTGTGTCTTTTGTCACTTGTAGTTCCGCTCTAAGTGTAGGTAAAGAGGCTTACATTGTTCTCTCCTCCTCCTCCTCTTCTCCACTTGCTGTGACATTTTTCTGTGAAGGGCTGGCTAATATTTTTGGCTCTCTGAAGATCAACATTAGAAAAGTAAAGAAAATGCCAAGAAATGGATTCATGAAGTGCTGAGGAAAATGCTCAGGATATACATGTTTTTCACTGTGGAAGGAGAATATCCATATTTAAGAGGAAGCTGCTTGGATGTAACATATTTGGGCAAACTGAAATAAGCATGTTTTAAGCCAGGCTTCTCTTTAATTATTGTCTGAGTTTCACATAAAGTCTGCTTCATCAACTGGATAAATATTTGACTGCTGTTCAGTAAATTGCATTAGTTTACTTTAACTGTATGCTCAGCCTTATTCAGGCATCCTACATTAGGCAATGTAGTGTGTAATGCATCTCTGCAGGTGACCAGAGCTATTCTCTGTATGAGGTAAATTAAAACTCATATTTTAAAAATTAAACATTCTTGCACTTCATGATTTCAATATTTAATTATAACCTGTGTCAGGGCCTAATCTCTGACTGAGTCAGGCATGAAATTAATCAAAAAAAGAGGCAAAAGCTTAGCAATCCTTCTGTACTGTAAAAATAATGTGATTTTTGCGTGTGGCAGTACAGTACTTCCGAGAGGAAGAATTCAGTGAGAAAGACACCAAGGTATGGCGAGGTGGAGCTACTGCAAACAACTCTGTCAGCTATCTAGTAGACAATAGAGTATCTTGGTTATGCTGGCAAAGAGCTGATATAACCAGTTGAAAGGTGGAGCAGAGCATCTTATTTCCATTTTCAGAAGAGTGGGAAATAACGATCCTTAAAACCATAAACTGTTTATAAGGAAAGCTTTAAATCTGTTGGCAAGAATATAAGTAGCTAATAAAATCTATGGGTTGGATGCGAAAGTGCCGTTCAACCAAAGATGAGAGCAGTTCATTTCACTGGAATAGGTCTGCCATTGGAGGAGAAGGGGAGGGAGATTTTTTTAAATTATTTTTTCCTTCCACCCCACATTGTCCTCAAGGGTCCTTTGACACCCTGGGAAGAGAGTACACAGACACCACACATACATGAGCACTCTCTCTCTCTCTCTCTCTCTCTCTCTCTCTCTCTCTCTCACACACACACACACACACACACACAATTTTGCCTTATGCTGAATCAGACCACTGGTCCATCAAAGTCAATATTGTCTGGCAGTGGCTCTCCAGAGTCTCAGGCAGAGGTCTTTCACATCACCTGGTCCTTTTAACTGAAGATGCCGGGGAATTGAACCTTGGACCATCTTCAAGCAAAGCAGAGGTTCTTCCACTGAGCTATAGCCCCTTCCTTGAGAGTAGTAAAGAGTCCAGGAGCACCTTTAAGACTAACCAACTTATTTGTAGCATAAGATTTCGAGACCCACAGCTCTCTTCATCAGATGCATCTGATGTTGGTTAGTCTCAAAGGTACTCCTGGACTCTTTACTATTTTGCAACTACAGACTAACACAACTAACTCCTCTGGTTCCTTGAGAGTATCGGGACCACTCTGCTACAGATAGGAGGGGGAGGTAGGGAAGTTCTGCTTCACAAGTATCATTACACTGAGGATACTTAGGATCCTACTTTGTATTCCAATCCATTCTATGCATTGTTTTAATCCTTTTTAAATTATAGTTGGTAAAAATGAATAAATACAGAAGCAGACAGAAAGCATTGCTTTTCATTTTGTTACAGCACACATCAAACATCAGAGATTAACCTTTTATTTTAAGAACAACTCTGCAATGATGATAGCCAGTACCATCCAGGCAGATTTTATTGCTTGACAGTATAATCCAATAAGACGAATGCACTAATCACCCATCACTTACTTATTTATAAATTTTTGTGCTATCTCTCCAGGAACCTACCTGAGGTAGCTTACAAAATAAAATTTATAAAAACAAGACATTGAGATACTAATTAAAATCTATTAAAACCCCAGCCCAGCATAAAACATAGTCCATAAAAACATGCCACCAACACCTTAAACTAACACTTTCAGGACTTAAAAAGTGTTAATTAAAAGCTGGAGTGAACTGAAATATTTTGGCCTGGTGCATAAAAGAAAGCTATATAGGCCTCCATAAGTGGCATTCCATATAGGCATTCCATAAGTGAGGTGCTGCTACTGAAAAAGCCCTGTGTCTCTGGTTGCAATCTGCCTCATCTCTGAGCAGAGATCATCATGAGGCAGATCTTAACTGGTGGGCTGGTCCATATGGGAGGAGGCGGTCCTTCAAATACCTTGGCCTTAAGCCATTTAGGAAACAAATGGGCAACTCTCAGTAGTACTAGGGTGATATGAGGCTTGTCTCTTGCCCCTGACAGTAGTCCGGCTGCTGCACTTTGGACAAAATGAAGTTTCCAGACCATTTTCAAAGGTAGCCCCATGTAAAGCACATTGCAGTAATCTAACTTGGGTGTAATGAGAGCATGGATCACCATGACACAATATGCCACAGAGGAGATCTGGGCCTCCAAGATTCAGCAGTACCCCCAAGCTATGAACCAGTTCCTTGAGGGGAGCACAATTCTGTCCAGGACAGGCTCTCCTCAGTCCTCGAGCAGATTTGTAACTGACCAGCAGCACATCAGTCTTGTCTGGACCGAGCTTCAGTTTATCAGCGTTTATCCATCCAGTCACGGTTGCCAGGCATTTGCTGTGGTCTTCCACAGACCCACCGGACTCAGCTGTTAAGGAAAAGTAGAGCTGAGTGTCAGCTAACACCAGATCCCCTGATGATCTCTCCAAGTCAAGAGGTTTCATGTAGATGCTAAACTACAAAAGGGTCAAGATGGAGCAATGCGGGACCCCATAGTATAAATGCCATGAGACTGAGCAGCGGCCCCTCAGCACCACCTTCTGGAATCAGCCAGCCAAGTAAGAGCAGCACTGCTGAAGCAGCCACTCCTATGTCAGTCCCCATCTGATTGGGAATGGGGTCTGCCTTTTTAGCTGCTTGCAACATGAAAGGAGGAGTCTTGTGAGCTGAAAGTGAGTAAAACATTAGGATGAGGATAAAGAAGATTAAACAGAAATTTGATGCATTCCTTATTCAGCATACTTTGGACTGAAATTATGAGGCTGGGGACTTGCAAATGGAAAGATTGATTTCCATAACTTGTGTTGGACAGTTATTGATATTCAGTTGTTACAGCAAGTTTATTTAAAAATACAGTTCATCTCCATGATTTTAACAAGAGGATAGAATTGAGATTAATATTTTACCTGTTCCTTCCTGTGATTTGTTGTTTTTGAGTAATTATACATCATGGTAATATTCTTTTAAAAAGTGCTTCCGTGTATCAGTAAGATCAATCTCATTTGGATGTGCCTGCAGAAAAAGATATCAAATCCTAATTTGGTGGCCCTGGAGTTCATTAATCCACTATAGAACTTTACAGTGAAGTTTTCTTCAGGGTGGCTCAGAAGTAGAGATTACTACTCATGAAACAGACTAATGGACCAGCCCAGCAGCGAAGTATTTCATGAGTTATTTTGTTACCATGGAATCATTTTGCTCTTTGGATTGTTTGTTTAGGCACCAGTGGAACCTTTCATAAATCACCTTACAATGCAGAACCATTCTGCATTGTAAAACATGTCCTCGAACTGTTCCATATTCTGAAACTCATGAAGTATACTTCTCCTTTTGTGTTTGGCTGCAAAATAACCACATCCCTGCAATTAAAGGATAGCCAGTATTTTTAGACAAGCTTCTTTAATAATATTCTTCCTAAGAGCCATAAGGGCCAGCAACATTCTGAAAACACTGACTGTGATCATGGGGAGGGGGTATATGCACGACTGCTTCACGTGGTAGCACATGTGAACAACTAGACAACTGAGTAGAGGCAGAGGGTGGGTTCAGCATCCTTACACCTGCTTTCCTTCCCGTGCGGTGAGTCAACTTGCTGGGGGAAGGGTTATCTGTATCACTTGTCTGGACGAACATTGCAGACACTGGTGCCTATTAGTCTGGGTGGGACCAGTGACAATGTTTTAACAACATGAGGAAAAATGACTCTAGTAGCAGAAAACTTAATTATAACAGGCAGAAGTGGTACCAAGATTCATGCTCGTAATGTTGCATTAATATCTTACCCAAGATATTGGAAGAGAGAAAATTGGTTGGTTGCTGTTGCTGGAGTGATGCCTGAGATCATAAATACAGGTTTGAGACTTATTCTCATTTTCAGTCTCTTTTGTGGGTGTCCTTCGGTTGTTCTGCATTGTGAACACCTCCAGACCAGTTCTTCCATCTTCTCTTATCAGCACAAGAAGACTCCTGAGAAGCTTCATCACTGCTTTGATTCTTGATATTTTTGCGAACCATTCGCAATAAACACAGCTCTTAATTTAACAGTATGTAACTGTGTCCACATGGATTAATTACTTCTATCCTTCTCATGTTTATTTGGTAACACAGGAGACCACCCATTAGAGGATTATTATGAGGCTAAAAAGCTGCTCTGAGAATCCGTGGAGGAAAGACATAGGGAAAATGATTATGGGGCAACTGATCTTTGCTAAACCAAATCAAAAGAGTGAGAAACAAGAAGCTTCCCCATCGTGGTAAGTACAAGCTTGGGCTACACTCATAAGAAATATTCTCTGCATGTAATTAGAAATATGAAAGCACCTTGAGATCACTTTTCAAATGTGAACCCATAAATCAAGTCTCCTCAGGCAAATTTTGAATACACTGTACACAGAAACATAGGTAATGCTGGTCAGATTACTGTTTTCGTTAAATTCTTTCAGCTTTGGCTCCAGTAGAGTTAAAAGGAAGAAAGGAAAATGGAGGAAAGGAAGGTGTAGGGTGAGCTGTGCAGCGTTAGTCCACTCATACCTTTCTTACAATAAGGAACATTAGGTGAGTGATGGATCAAGATTGGTAGTCGTGTTAGTCTGTCTGTAGCAGTAGAAAAGAGCAAGAGTCCAGTAGCACCTATTAGACTAACAAAATTTGTGGTAGGATTTGAGCTTTTGTGAGTCACAGCTCATACCCTACCACAATTTTATTTTAGTCTTATAGGTGCTACTGGACTCTTGCTCTTTTCTGCTGTATTTAGGTGAGTGGCGTATTGGATAGGAATTGAGGAACTATGATGTATTTTAGGGATGGGCATGAACTGAAATACGAACCAAAATTCAGCACGAACCAGGCCAGTTCGTGGTTCACAAACCAGTGGTTCATCAGAGGCCATTTCTGACAAACACCACGAACTTTAGGCTGGTTCGTTTGGTTCATTTTTTCATTTGTCAGTCACTGCAGACAGCCTGGAACCGATCAATCAGTTTCCTAGGCAACAGGAGATGGACTTCCTGTAGACCTTCTGCTGACCCAGAAATAGCCTTCTGCTGACCCGGAAGTGACCTTCTGCTGACCCGGAAGTGGTGATTTGCTGGCCCAGAAGTCACATTTTCATGAACCAAAATGAACCAATTTGTGAACCAGGACAAGTTCATGAAAGTTTGTGGTTCGTGAAATGTGACAAACCACGAACTACACAGTTCGGTTTTTTCCTGGTTCGTGCCCATCTCTATATTTTAGTCAACGGAGAAAGCTAGCTCTGAAATAGCCTTTTGAATGAATAAAATTTCTACCACCTGGAAGCTGCATTCAATTAATCCCTGTGATTGCTGTCTCCATATGCAATGGTTTGCCCTCTATGTTACTGCAAGAATGGGAGAAACTTGCCATGGCAGGAGAACATACTGAGCCACATGCTAAACTATTGCAGAAAGTGTGCTCCCTTGAATGGAGACAGATGCCACAGTGAGCAACCTTAAGGAGTTTCACTTGCATCCAGAATGAAATCTAAAGAAACATAGATTTGGAAATTGGAAAGAGATTTGACCTTGAAACGCAACTGAAAATAAATCTAATTGTTTGAACTTCAGAACCCAAGCTTATAATACACCTGAAATTGAAGCTTGGGCTTCAATCAGTTTCCTATGATGGGAGGGCGGGTGTCTGTATTAGGGTCTCGTTTCTATTTCAGACAGTGGATGAGATCATATTCTGAAGTGTTATGGCTGCAGGCTATCCACCCTGGAAAGGCATTACATAATCATACATTTGTAGAAGACAACTAAAATAAGTGAACATAAATTATAGAAAGTGCTGCACAATTAGAATGACAAGCTTTTTCCAACAGACTAATCTAGTGGCTTGTAAGCAGAAACAGTTGTTCTAATTGTATTAGCAATAAAACCTAGCACACTTTTTCTTTTTGAAATACTGTTAAGCAATCCATAGTTTTCTCAGCATCAAGGCATTTGATAATACAGAACATCTTACCATATAAACCCTGTTGACTACAATCACTGTTATCAGTAAGAATGCTATCGGTCCGCTCATATTTTGCTCCTACTTGCTAATTTCTCTGGAGTGAAGGAGTCTTTGGTACAGAGCTCAATAGATCATTCCCATGCCCAGGTGGCTTTTATCCACTACCTCGCAGTGGAGTGAATGCTGACTGTACTAGAAAATGGGATTGCCAAGCATTTTGTTCTCATAGGGCTTTAGGAAAGGGGCCGTGGCTTAGTCATAGAATATGTGACTTGGAAGCAAAAGATCCCAGTTCAGTCCTTGACATCTCTAGTTAAAAGGATTAGAGAGCAGGTAATATGAAAAACCTCTACCTGAGACTTTGGAGACCGTTGCCATGCAGAGGAGACAACACTGACCTTGATAAACCCATGGTCTAAAGGCATATGAATGTGTGTATGACAAAGCGACTGGTGCCTCGTGCATGGCCATTGTATCTTCATGCTAGATATAGCTGTGCCTGTCATGCATTTTTGAAAGGCAACAGAGCTCTCTGAAAGGCAAATCATGGCACCTTTGCTCATCTGAGCAAGGTCTTCTGCAGGTGCCTCCCTGCAAACTGGCAAGATCAAAGACTTACCATACACAAGCCGTCCCTGTAGCGACCTCACCCTGTGGAATGGCTTCCGTGAGGCGGTCAGGAAGGCTCCCAAGCTCCTGGTATTTTGCAGACCATGTAAAACAGAATTGTTCAGGATGACATTTTTATGAATGAAATACGGCTACACCATAACACATTTGTCTAGCAAAATGTATTGTGTTTTTACTTATGTAATACCATGTTCTGCATTGTTTAACATACGATGTTAAATACTCATGCCGTGTCCAGAGGACAGCTCTATTGTAACCTTCTGCAGTCCCAACCCGATTACATTGCTTATTAGATGTATTATCCAGTTGACTGCATTTATTTACATTGTGTAATCTCAGTGAGAAAGGTGGAGTATAAATAACAAAAATAAAATCAATGCCTTCTTGTCTCTCTCAGTATTTTGCAAGCTAGATTTTAATTGCTAATAAATTAGGGACCCCTTTAGCTATCAGCCTGAAATTGGCAATGGCAGGTTACTTGGATGCCAGGTATAATTCTGAGAGTTTGATCAAAATTGTATAGAAGACAAAAGAATTCAAGCTAAAAGTATCTATTCTATTTAAATCATGGAAGTAAGTATGGATTTAATGACAGATATTCATAATAAACATAAAGGGTATGGATATTTTAAAAAGAGAAACAAAATTCTATACATCCATGTAGTGTATATATACACCTATTAATTCTCCAGATGTCTGCTTTTAGGGAGTCGCCTCAGGAGGAGATAATGTTACTTTATGAGGAAGTTTACAAAAGTTGTCTACCTTCAGTTATTGCCTGTTCTGCTGCCATGTTCTCTAAGCTATGTATTTTGAGTTCCCTTTATGTGAGAGGCCTTGTACTTACAACAACCATACAGTTGTTGAAACTGAGGTTAAGTGTTTAAGGCTGAAGTATGGTAGCAGTGTACCTATCAGGGATCCCAGAACAAACAAGAGTTGTCCATCTCCACTTTGTTGGATATTTGTACAAAGTTTGTTCAAAATGCCCTTTCATTAAAATCTCCACCTCTGTGCTCTGACCCACAAGCTGAAGACCTATAATCAAGATCATATGGCACACTATATTATATTGGGGAAGGGCTGTGGCTCATAGTGAGGGGCTGTGGCTCAGCAATAGAGCATCTGCTTTACGTGCAGCAAGTTCCATGTTCAAAAGCGTAAATAGTAGGTGATAGTTTCAGATAGGTAGCCATGTTGGTCTGCAGAAGAACAGCAGAAGTTTGGCCCAATGGCCCAGAGACCAGCAACATTTTCAAGGTGTAATTTTTCAAGAGTCAAGCTCTTCTTGTATCTGAAGGAGGAAGCTTTGACTCTCAAAAGTTTGTACCCTGAAAATCTTGTTGATCTAAAATCCTGCTGTGGTAACTGATGTGGAAGCCCTCTCTCTGAGACCCCGGAGACCTTGTGCCAGTCAGAGTAGCCAATACTGATCTTAGACCGAATTAGACCAATTCATTGATTGATTGAATGAATGAATTTATTTGCAGTCAGAGACCATTACAATTCACCCTTAACAGTCAATAAAATAGTGAAATCCAGAGCAAAAGTGTAAAGGACACTTCTCATTGATTCAGTATAAGGCATCTTCATATGTTTGACATGTCTATTTAATTGAAAGTAATGAGAGGACGAGTGGGCTTCATGTTTTGATCAGATCAGCTGTCCATATTTAAGCAAGGCTTATATGTGCTGAACATGTTGAGTAAGGAAATACCAAATTTTACCAATATATGCATCTATAATAATAGAGTTCGACAGTTACTGTTTCAGGACTCCCGTAACCTTTTCTACTAGAGTAATTTTCTAAATATTTTCATTTTGTGATAGAAAATGTCTTTCTGCTCAGTATACCATATAAAAAATGACCATGAAGGAAGTTCCTTGGGAAAGTAAAAAGTGTTGGTTTGTGCTTTTATTGCCCTATTTATAGAGTGATTGTTAAACTAAATATTACATTGTAACCTTATGAATAAATCATAGAATCAGTCATTGTAGTTAGCAAATGTGTGATTTGAAAGGGGGGGGATGTTTCTAATATTTGAACTTCTTTTGGTGACTGAAATACATAATTAGCGAATGGCAAAGCAAATAATGCAATCAAAGCTGCCTGGCTGTTCAGAAGAAAATAAATGTGCTGAGGCTCCAGTGTTTTAGAATAACCTGTCTTCTTCCCCCCCAACCCCGTCCAGAGATAATTGTGAAAACGCTATGGTTGAAGGCACAGGACAGTTATGTATATGGAAGATGGAAATACTTCACTGTTTCTGGAAAGGGAACTACAAGTGACGGGTTTCCTGAGTTTTTAACCCATGTCTGCCAACTCCATTTTTAATTGTAGTTTTTTAAAACACAGAGCCTCAAGGCCCCCTCCAGAACAGGAACAGAGCACGGCAGCCCTAGTTGTGCGGGCTCGCTTTCCTCCTGCTCTTGCCTCCTTTCACAGGAGGAGAACAGCGATCCAGCTAGCAAACCCAGCCGCTGTCTCCCTGCTATTATCTACATCCAAACACATTTAAGGCTCAAGGGATGGCCGGGCTGTTCGCTGTACCTGGGGGCGTCATTGACAGTCCTCACTGTGTACAAAAATGAACAGATTTTGTATTAAGAGTGGCCTTGTATTTCTTTCATTTGAAAAGCAGGACCAAAGTATTCCTCGGGAATAGCGCAGAGTGATTCGTGAGCATGTAACTATCCTGGAAGTGGGGGAGGGGAGGGGGAAGGTTGCATTGTGAAAGGGCCCAAACGAACGCACAGATTCTGCCTGGCTTACAGACCCTGCACAGGGTCCTGTGAATGCTGACAGCAATGGAGTCCTTGAAATTGGAATGAGTCATTTTGAAATTGGAAGGAGCTGGGATGGAGAAGGAACTAGATGCCTCCAGGTGCTTGTGCCCTCTGAAGCCCTGTGTGCATGCCCTGCCCTCCTTTCCCTGGCTCCTTTGTAAAGAAGTGCATGCGGGATTCCGCACGAGGCTGAGCAAGGAGAGGCAGGGCAAGCGGCGCTCGTCCACCTTACGTTAAGAGAGGCATGGAGAGGGGAAGACAAATCACCTTCTTCCTTCTGCATCTTCCTCAGTTGAGCCTGCTGGTCAGCAAGCCCACTCAACTAGGGCTGCCCCACTGCATGCAGTAGCATCAATCTTTGTGGCATAATCTTCCCAGTTGACTGTAAAGCCAGAACTGCACTGAAGTTAGGAAGGTTACAAAAAGAAGTAAAATAAAACTCATCCCAATGTTACATTATCTTCCTATCCTCCCATAACATACAAAACACCATGAATTTTCTACCCTGGTTTGCAAATTTTCCTGCTACTGGTGGGGGAGGGGAAACTCACAACATGATGATATCGTGTTGTGGTTTAAGTTTTCTTTCATGTGATGGAAAGACAACATGGAGAATATTCAGGTGGCACAGGGACAGCATGCCTGCACATAATGTTATTTCCAATGACACTCACTTCCCTTCTTGAAAATTATTCAGTGCTTTTATGCTATGCCCAGCTCTGCATGTGAATGCAAGATACTACAAATACTATTTAGTACTCTAAACAGGGAACAGAAACATCAACTCGTACGAAAAGTTTTTTTTAAAACTGTCTATTGTGCCTCGAAAGATATATAAACATCTTCATGCAAATTGGCTCATCCTGGGACTCTCATTGAAAGGCAATGAGAACAGAAGGCGCATGCAACGCAACAGAATGATGGCACAAGGCTTTCACGATCTCTACCTGCTCCTCTGAGATCTGACAAATGATTTCTCTCCATGTCTGACTTGCCAAGAAGAATTCCCTGTTCATCTCAGACACTTCTGGCATTGTTTCACATAAAATCCCGTTCAATTTTGGTGCGCTTGATGTCATGTAACATGCTTTCATTGGACATTGCTTCCAGGCGCTTGAAATATGCAGCGCACAAAAAAATACATTAACTTGTAAGAGATCGACAACACTTTTGTTTAGTTTGCCACTAAAAATAGTACTGAAAGCAGATGTCACAGCACAGACACTTTTAAAGATATTTGCCGTGATGTCATTCTTAAATATTTTGCTTTGAACCATGAGGAAAGGTAGGGTAAAAAATATTTCAAATGAATGAATACATTTTGCCTTTTTGCTTTTATTGGTGACAAGAGAGCTCATTTTTGATATGGTCCACGCACCTAGATGGTGATTTTTAAATAATGGACATTTCTAAATGAAGCCTCTACAGGGTAAAACCAAAGATCCGTCCCATGCTGAAGCTTTCTAGATCAGGGGTAGGCAACAGTTTTTTGGTGCAAGTGACTTCCTCCCCCTCCCAATACTTGTGATGATGTTGGTGTGCTGGCAAACAAATGAAAGGAGGTGGGAGATGAGGGTTGTATTGGGCAAACACACTGAGAGGAAGACAAGGCCCAGTATTGCAGCCTCTCAGAGATTTGCCTAGCCTAGTGGTTGTACAGGTTTGGGAAACAATGATGGGTATAAGCTGTGCCTGTTAACTTCTCCTGAACCGCTGCTCCAGCAGAGCTGCCTGTGCCTCAGTTACCTGAGCAGAGAACCGACCCCGAGTGCCAAGCAAAATGGCCTGGTGTGCCACGGTTGGCATGCATGCTGGGAGTTGCCTACTCATGCTCTAGCGCATGGTAAATCCACAGTTTGTAGTAGTGAATTACACTCCACAAAGTCTGTAGAAGAAAAAGTAACTTATTAAGCAGTTCTTACAGGAGAGACAGTGTTGTTGTTAAACTTACATATCTGCTTTACTGAACCGGAAGGAACAAGTAACCTGTGTGGCTGAGTCTGAAGCAAGAAAGGGTTTGCCAAGCCTACAAATTAGACTATAGGCTCAAGTGCAAGGACTGCTATACTGGTGCAGCCCTGATAAGTAAATAAGTAAGGGCCCAATTTTCTTACCTAAGTTTGTGATGACAGGCAAACAGCTGATTTTTTTCTTATGCTCATTCTGAGCCTCAGGAAGTCCTGGAAAACATGTTGTGCTCCTGATGTCGTCATTGGACATGCAACAGGTTTTCTGGGTATTTCCAGCCCGCCTCCCCCTCCCACCAAAGAGTCGGCTCATCTAGCCACTGCTCAAATGAGATTGGAGGAGGCACTTTCAGGTCATGGCCATGACTTCCAGAGAGTCTTAACTTGAGTGCCACAACTTCCTAGATGTAGATTGTTCTTAGGGAAACTATAGTCATGTTGCTAGAGTCTTCAAGTAGGTTTAACTTCTGAATAGTCTTCAAGGGCTGCCCTTCTTTAAGTGCAGTATACAAATCTGGAGCTGAGATTACGAATGTGCAGATGATAACTCTTAAGCTTGAATTCTAAGGAAACTCTCGCAACTTCTCACTGGATGAAAATTGTGAAGAGCATTTACATTTAGTGTCACTCCCAGCCTGTTGTCCTCCAATTCCAACATGCAAAATTCCATTTCATTATCTTCAGGGATTCTTCATAGTTTACCATCTTTCTGCCTCTTTGAAGTCCTAGCTACCAATCAATAGGATCAACAGGTGATAGCCTACCTGTAGCAGATGCCTAACAGAACACTGGGTTGCTGCCGTATGAGAAGTAAAAGGAATATGCCATGTGTAATTCACACTGTATGCTGACATCCCACACTTCAGCCTGTGAGCACAATGGGAAAGATTTTACCAGAAGAAATGCATGAAGAATGTGACACCTCAGGAATATCCTTCTATTAGAAGGAAAATCTCATAGCAATCAAGACACGGGCTTAGAAGAGTTCATGGTCAGTTATTGTTGCAATGACAATATATTCTGGGGGAGTCAAATCAGGCTGATGACTTTTAACAGGTCAAACAACTGATTGCATTTTGCAGCCCAGTTTTTCCTTGTCATTAGTTACAAGATGGTGTAGTTTAAAAGTCAGTTGCCTATGAATGAAGATAACCTTGTATTAATCATAATGCAGAGCTGAGTGCTGACGGAGTTTGACTTATTGTCACATTCTATGGTCAAAAATGAAAGAGTCAGAAATACCTCTTTAACCTTTGTTACTTTCCACCTTTTCTCAAGACTTAAATGCACAGTCATTTTAAATAATAGGCATTAAAGAGTACGAACAGTTGCAATGGAAAAGGAGCGTTATAAAGCTGCAGCTGACATTTCCCCTCCCCCATGAAGCCCAGCTAGCTGGAAAATTTAAAAAACGAAAAGATAACTGAGGATTGTCCAGGCCCAGAGGATGTGGAAATAAAAGAATAAAAGAAGAGAATATAATGTTTGTGGAACATGGATGTAGAAGGAGATAGTATACCTCTTTTGGGGAGGGGGAGGGGACAACAGAGACGAGGCTTTGGCATATGTGGCTTTGCTATGGGCCTTCCAGGTAGGGCTACCAAGTCCTGCTTGGGAAATTCCTGAGATTTGGGGGGCAGAGCTTGGGGAGGGCAGAGTTCGGGGATGGGAGGGAGTTCAGCAGGAATGTGACGCTGGAGTGGTCACCCGCCAAAGCTGCCATTTCCTCCAAGGGAACTGATTCCTGTGGTCTGGAGATGGTGTCATTTTATTTATTTATGTCATTTATAGCCCGCCTTTCTCACAGAGACTCAAGGCAGATTACACCGTATGAGATCAGTACAATCAGTATCAAGTACATTTCAATACAGTATCGCGATCCTCAGGCCCTATCTGGAGGTTAGCAACCCTATTTCCAGGAGAGCTATTCTGGGGAAATAGGAGGATGCTGGATGAGAAACAGGATTCTTAATGCATCCTTCCATAGGGACAGCAGCCCAAACACTAAAGCATTTTTTAAAAAAAAGTTTAAACACACTTTTACTTGTGTGATGTATTTGAAAGCATTTTGGTTCCACTTTGCAGTGTAAGGTGTACACTTCAATTAAATCTTTTTAGGTATATGATTTTTTAAAAAACTTCTATGCAAGTGGCCCTGGAAAAGATCTTTCAGGAAACAAGATAAACAGGAGACAAGACGAAGAAGGGAAAATGTAATGGCACGGATGATGCTGATGATATAGTCCCTAGGGACTCCCTAACCCACTGGGTGGCTTTTTCAGGACCACAGTGAGTGATGGGCTAAGAGGCAAAGGGCAAAGAGCCAGCCTTCAGCTGGCATAAAAGTGTTCCTGTCCTTCCTCTTCTGCCAGAATCATTGCTATATGAATCTAAATATTTAGGAGAAGCTTGAAATACAGATGCAAATAAATGCTCATTATGTTAAATACAGTAAAGAATCCTGTAGCACCTTTAAGACTAACCAACTTTATTGTAGCATAAGCTTTCAAGAACCACAGATCTCTTCGTCAGATGTATCTGACGAAGAGAGCTGTGGTTCTTGAAATCTTACACTACAATCAAGTTGGTTAGTCTTAAAGGTGTTACTGGGCGCTTTACTATTTTGCGACTACAGACTAACACGGCTAACTCCTCTAGATCTACGTTAAAAATATTTCCCTTACAACAATAACAATATGTATGCAATACTTTATGAGCAGTTTATTTACATAGATTAGCCTTTACATCTGCTCTGTAAGACAGACCAGAGGTGTTATTCTTATATTTTTTTATGGCCATTTAGTAAGTTCATTGCTATTTGAACGGAGGACTTTTCAGCTTATACTCTGCTCTACATCAGCTCAGTTTATTAGAATATTGCTGAAATATTCCAACAAGGAATTTGGCCAACAGAGAAGTCATCCTGGTTAATTGTCGTCTTCTGATTTGGCTTTAGTTATGAATCTCTTTTGAAGAAATGATGCTCCCAGTGAGTAATCAAGGAAAATTGTTTATCTTTCAGTTTATAACAGTATGATTTGTTCTGAGTAAATGCTAGCAAGGTGTGCAGAGTATTATCAAATCATCCATCTTTCTCTGCAGGTGGCTACAGACCTGTTAGGCAGACTCAGTGATAGCTAAGAGACATCTTGGAGTTCACTTGGGCAATAAGTACATGAAATTTAGCAATTCAGCAGAACCAAAGGTCTCTGATAATCAGACAGTTAACCCTTTCGCACTTCAGTCTCCTTACAACTAAATAAACGAAACTGAGAAATGTAAAGAACAGCCATTGACTAAACACCATCAGGAGGTAGATTGGTTTGGAGAGAGGTGCGATCAGAAAACTGATAATCTTAATGAAAAAGAAAGTCTATTGGTTTTCATTAATAAATGACACTGAAACAAGGACTGCAATCCTATGCTCACTTAGCTGGGAGTAAGTCCAAGTGAATAAAATGGCACTTACTTCTGAGTAAACATGCATGTAATTGCACTATAATTCTGAGCTCATCTTTGTTGTCCTATATTTGTGAGATCAGAGTTTTCAAACAAGCAGTGTTTTTAGTATCGACAGGAGAGATCTGCCGTTTTCACACACCTGTTAACGCCTCCAGAAAATCGTGCAAAACTCGCTGCATGACTGTATCTTCATAGCACGATTTCCCGTTTAATGGTGCAATTACATCAGAAATCATGCCATTAAATGGGAAATCGCGCTATGAAGGGGCCATTATGCCGGGAGTTTTGCGCGATTTTCTGGAGGTTTTAGCTGTGTGAAAACGGCCATGATATCATATTGGAGAGCTCTAGCATACAGAATGTTATAACAATAGACAGAAAATGTTTTAAGTTTTTTGATAATTTAATTGTTGTGGTCCACTTCATTTGAACATCTTGGAATTCAATTTCACATGTAAAAGATGCTCTTTTATTATCCCTTTGTTTGGTAAAAAAGGTTAGTACCTACACAGATGTTCATGACGACTCATGCAGAAATGAAATATTTAACTAAAAAGTTGCATTGGGAAAGTTATTTGCTGACATTTAATTCTCTAATCCTTTCGGTCTATACAAAATGATTAGCACACAGAAAACATGTGAGTAAATTGACTTCTTGACTATTTTGTGAATGCCACTAACCGATTTTATTATAGGCGCTTTCTGCTATACAATGTTTCATGTGTTGCTTGAATTTTTTTTAAATCAAGGAAAAACCATGTGAAGACTAATCATCTTAAAGGAATTGTTTATTTCAACAAAAACAATATGAAGATACAGATGTACACTTTTTCTTGTAATATATATGAAAGCTCATGTATATTAATTATTACTATTAATTTAACTTGGGTAAAAGGATTAATTATAAGAGTTATGAAGCAGCCTTTCTTAATTATATACTGTGTCCAAATGCTCTAAAAAAAGAAAATCTATCCAATCTTTCTACTTTGCCATTGAGAAAGGAGGGAAACGGTCCACATTTCATTGGTTAAAATGCAGTCTCATGTCATTCTAAATCACATTAAGAATCAGTTGGAGTTAAGGAGTGGGTGGTGAACTGTCAAGTTTCAGAAAGAAAAGAAAAACTTGAGACAAGGTTTTGGAACTTACAAATTCAGATGGAAGGATTTAATCAGCCACTTTCCATGTGCTTCACTGACTATGTGAAGTTCTGTCTGTCATATACAGATAGAGCGGTGAGCGTCTGAAATGTATTTCCCAGCTCCTCCTAATTGGATCACTCCAGCACTAGTATCAGAACAGGCAATTAGTAAACTGGACAACAACCAGATTGGAATCCACATGGCTCGATTCGTAGATCCCGTCTCTCTTCCATGAGAATAATCCACAGCATATATTCTGTGGATTCAAGCACATATTACTTTGCAACTCCTATGTTTAAAGCACCCTTGTATATGATTTTGAATTGTAAATTAAGTCTATACTAGATCTCTTGCTAAGAGGCACTGAACTGCCTAGGAAAGGTGCATATATAAGAGTAAGGAACAGCACCTGGTGTCACTTACTGGTACATATACAAAGGATAAAATCCATCAGGAAATTGTGTGTAAATCCCATTGAAATAAATGATGCTTGTACAAGAATTCCTGAATAGTTGTATACATTTCAGTGGGGCATGAACAAGAGAACATGTAAAACCATGTTCAAAGAGTCCTAGAATGTCTGGTTTCCCTTAGTCTTCCCTGGATATCTTAATTTTTTTAAAATTGGAAGAGAGCACTTAATATCTCATAGTATCTATGTAAAACAATGTATTTGAATGGAGAAGAAGGCATAACTATGTATTTGAATGGAGAAGAGGGCATAACTAACTGTGTTGGTCTGGAAAAAAATCCAAAAACAAAAGTTGGGTAATACTTTGTATTTGGAACAACCAAAATGTTTGCGAACTTTGAAGTTCTCCAGAGCTTTTCATGAGGCTGTATGTTTAACAAAAAAATAGAGATGAGGAAGAAAATAGATTTTTCAGGTCATGATGTTAAAGCCTCTTCTTTGCATCATGTATAAGATTTGTTGCAGACTTATTAAGATAGTACTGGGTGGAGCTGGTTAGCAGCCTTTGTTTGTGAATGTATAAACAGAAATATAAATATATATATCAGTGATGGACCAGCAGCACGTGGAATGCTCGAGTCCCTTAAAAGAGTGACAGTAGAGGAAGAACATGGAAATCTTTCTATTAACAAAACTGGAGATTAATATAAATGCTAAAGACTCAGTGGACTCCCAAATTGGGTCCTTGGGGGGCTCTTGGCCTTTTTATCTAGTGCATCATAATTAATCTAAGTTGAAGTCAGATCTCCAACATATATCTTACTACTTCTATAACATAAATTGACTTTCTTGAACAAAACTCCCTGCTACTTCCTTGTCCAACCCTTACTTCTTGCCTGAGAACCCAAGGTATTCAAGGCATACATTATTTAGTTCTGTCTTTTGGAAGGAAGTCATTCATATTAAAGGATCATGTTTATGGATGTGGCAAAATACACAACAAAGCACACAGCGTTCCAAAGCAATTTAAACAGTATATGCAGAAACAAAATTCTGAAAATTAATTCATTTGCAATGAGGAGTATGCACATAGCCCATAACTTAAAAAGCAGAAGTAGGTGTAATGAACTCTATGAAAAGGATAAAGCAACCAGAATGGAATGCAATTATCACTCCCTTCTGATTTATTGGCCCTTCACAAATTAACACTGGCCAATCAGCATGGTGGATAAAATTAAATGCTGGGGTGATTATTTAAACAAACAATGTTAAAAACTATATATAATCAACAGCCTGATCTTCAAGCCTATGGGTTTTTGTTGGCAGCATTACTTGAGAATCACCGTCTGGACGATTTTCTTTTAATGGGTTCCTCGTTGTAAAATGGCAAATATATATTCTGACCCAGTAGATTATAACTTTCCCCCCATATTTAGGAGCGAAGTGAGTTGAATATATTTCTTTAATATCTTGCCCATCACCAGAACATAGTAACACCAGATGGCTGTATTTTATAGCCAGCATTTAGAAAGGGAAAAAAAAGTATTTTAATAGCAGTTTAATCATGCATGAGAGTATTTTGGATTAGAAGAAATGTCTAAGGCACCAATCACCTGCAAACAGTGAATTACCTAGTGAGGAAGGGTGCCAGAAACAACGAGCCATTATGTGTGCTTTCCTGGAATTATGAGCAGGCCTTTGACATGGTAGAACTGGAAAGAGTGTTGAAAGCTACAGACAATGAAGGTATAGAAAGAATATGTATACTACATAATAAAACCCAAATACATAGACATTATTCGAACAGCAATGCTTAAGCTTAGCTTGACAAGTCAAGTGACGAGATCAAACTGAGGAAGTGTTAGGCAAGCAGATATGGTTTCATGGACATTCTTCAACTCCTGCCAGGATAAATATTTAGAAATATTGAAGACAACTGTATGGGCATTGTAACATTGGAGTCACATTCAGGTTTACTGATGAGAATTTTAATCTTTCTTTTAAGTATTTGGACTCATTCCCTGAGCCATATACATTTAGGAAACTGCTTTATGTTGAGGCAAATCATTGGTACATCTAGCATAGTAGACAGAAGTGGTTCTCAATGGTTTCAGGCTCTCTCCAGGATCCTTCCCAACACCTGCTACCTGAGATCCATTCACTGGACATGCCAAGGACTAAACCTAAAATATTATGCATGCAAAACATGTGCTTTGCCACTGAGCTTGACCCTCCTCATTGTGAGCCATGATCAGAATAATCCTATAGTCTGCCCAGTTATGGCATTGGTTCTTCCTTTGGCAATATAAAAAGAGAGGGTATCTGTTCATCCCATGGGATAATGCTAGTTTTTCACTCCCAGTGGATAGAGAGAAAGATTTTACATATAAGTATGTATAATCTTGTAATTTTCTTCTAGTAAGGACTATATGGCAAGAACAAAACCTGATGGTATTGTCTGATAGCCTTCAAGGATATGGTGCTTATAGTGTTAAGAAACCAGCAGCAGACTGTGTTCAAAGCTACTTAGGTTAATAAATCTGTGATTTGTATCTGCAGTCAATCTGCTCCACCGTATGCACAAGGTCCCCCCTTAGTCCTTCCTCCAGATGTCTTGGAGAGACCCTTTCAGTGCAAGTAGTTTATAGATTACAGCCTTTAAAATCTTATGAAATGTTTGCTATTTTTAATCACAAGATGGCCATCAAAATGTTCTTAAACAGATGATTTTCTATTGCTTTTATTTTGGTTGCAGGTTTCAGTTCCCTTTCCCCCCACTGTTCCTGGCTCCTTCTGGCTCTACCCCAGTGGTTGGTGCTATACCATACAGGTATGCAGAATTGCAGAAAGAGCCCCGTGGCACAGAGTGGTAAGCTGCAGTACTGCAGCCCAAGCTCTGCTCACGACCCGAGTTCGATCCTGATGGAAGTCAGGTTCAGGTAGCTGGCTCAAGGTTGACTCAGCTTTCCATCCTTCTGAGGTTGGTAAAAGCCCTGTGGCTCTAATGATTGACTGGGACAACTCTGTGCTCTACGCCTGGGGAAAAAAATTAGAACACCATCATCACAATAATCAAGAAGTGCTTGCATTCTGATCTAATGAAGTGGAGCTCAAAAGCATTCAAAAGAGCCCCTCAAGAGCCCCTGAGGATTGGTGGTTTATAAATCGAAATAATAAATAAAAATAAATAAATAAAAAATTAAAAAATATTACAGAATGTTTGAGGAGGAGTTCCTGTGACTACCAAGCAGCCCAGAGCAGTGTTTCCATTCTGGAGAGTCACAAGTAAGGCTCCAAAATTTATTTTTGTGATTTTTACGGCTTGGGATTTTCATTACACACACCCCTAATACATAAGGTTCTTCCTCTGCAAAATCTTTGAGGCAAAATGGTGTGTATAAAGCTTATTCATGTTGGGTTTCAATTGGGCTGCTTGTTCCTAGACATGATTCTTGACAAACTGCAGTGTTATGTGTTGATGATGCATGCATAGGGAACCATTGATGAGGGCCATGTGAAAACAAGTAGGGTGGGGTCACCAACCTTTTTGAGTTTGTAGGCATCTTTGGAAATTCTTAACAGAGTGGTGGGAGCAACCACAAAATGGCTGCCATGGTAGGCACAGCCAACTACAAATGTCAGGGAGTGAGGTTATGCTTTACTCATGAAGTAATTCTTCAGCACTTCAGGCAGAAGATCTGCTTAATAGAATGGATTTTAAAAGACCATATTCTTTTTAAATCCTTTATTGAATACATATACTTTACCTTCAGTCATACAATGAAGATCCTTGTGCTGTGGTGGCAACTGCTGCCAAAAGCAATATTTTTAAAGATCTGTACAGCCAATCAGATCTCCAGGGGTCAATCAGAAGCCCTCCTGGGCAACAGCCCCATCTGGCCCCACTCAACCACATTTGGTGGTTGCCAGGAAAGGTGTTGGTGGACACTATGGCAACCATAGGCACCACATTGGAGACCCTTGCAATAGGGGGGAAAGTGTGTTTGTTTTTTAAATCTATGTAGCATCACTTCTAAACCAGGACACAAACGTGACAAATAGTGCAATTGTGAGTAGAGATGGGCACGAACCGAAATTTGAACCAAAATTAAGCATGAACCAGGCCGGTTCATGGTTCGCAAACCATGGTTCATCAGATCCCATTTCTGATGAACCGCCACGAACTTTAGGCTGGTTCGTTTGGTTCAGTTTTTTTCCGGTTTGTGCTCATCTCTAATTGTAAGTAGAGATGGGCACGGACTGGAAAAAAACCGAACCATGCAGTTCATCGTTCATCAAATTTCACGAACCATGAACTTTCACAAACCTGCCCCTGGTTCGCGAACTGGTTCGTTTGGTTCATGAAAATGTCACATCCAGGTCAGAAAATCATGACTTCTGGGTCAGCAGAAGGTCACTTCCGGGACAGAAGAAGATCATTTCCATGTCAGTGGAAGGTCTGCAGGAAGTCCATCCCCTGTTGCCTAGGAAACTGATTGATTGGCACCAGGCTGTCTGCAGTCACGAACCAAAAAATGAACCAAATGAACCAGCCTAAGTTTGTGGCGGTTCGTCAGAAATGGGATCTGACGAACCGCAGTTTGCGAACCACGAACTGGCCTGGTTCGTGCTTAATTTTGGTTCGTATTTTGGTTCATGCCCATCTCTAATTGTGAGCAAAGTTACAGTGGTGACTTTGGGCCAGTCAACCTCTTTCAGCAAATTCACCTCACAGGGCAGTTGTGAAGATAAAATGGAGGACAGGACAACTATGTTGCAAGCCATTTTGGACCCCCATTGGGGAGAAAAGAGGAAGATGGATGGATGGATGCGTGCATGCTAGTGGTATTTTCTCCCAAGGCTTAAAAGTTTGGACTGTGAGACTCAACTTCAAAGCATGCTTTCTGAGAAGCACTGTGCATTGGGCATGATAATAGCTACCTACGAGTAAACTGCTTTAGGCTTGGGTTGTAAAAGAACAATGATGAAAGTGATTGTACATCTGTATGTTTCTGTGGGAAGGGATGCAAAGTTACACAGAAAAGTGAAATTTCTTTTCATTTGGTTCCATAACATTCAGCTACTAGAGGAATTTAAAAAATAAATAAATTGGTATGTGTGTAAAGACTGAAAAAGTAATCAGAACAGCTTGTGTGTGTGTGTGTGTGTGTGTGTGTGTGTGAGAGAGAGAGAGAGAGAGAGAGAGAGAGAGAGAGGAGGGGGATCAAACAGTAGTTGGTTGTTGGATTCCTAGAGTTTTCAGTAATCAGCACCTAGCAATTTACATTGTGTTAGCTATTGTATAGCATTTTTATAATTTATTTCTTCAGACATCATTAATCATAATCATCATATAAATAAGGTGCATATTTTAAGGATACAGATCAAGAGAAACAAGCCAGGTCAGGGTAAGAGATCTGCAACTGTCATTAGGAAGGACTTTATTTTCATAGAGATCTAGTAGGAGACTGTAGCTCATTTGTCAAAGAGAACTTTTTATGGCACTGAAAACTTAAGTTAGAAAAAAGAATTTTAAACATCCCTGCAAGTTGAGAAAGCTTTGGATACAAAGGTGAATTTTATAGCTTGGGCTCATCACCATAAAAATCCATACTTATTCTTTTAAACAGAAATGTAAGTTAAATAAACTCCATTGAACAAATGCTTAAGGCTTTCATCTTTGTATACAACAAAGTTATTCATAAAAGTGATGTTTTTTCAAGATTGTCGGTTTAAGGAGAATGTGAATAGCTTTCACCACAGGAACTCACTGAGGCAGCAAAACTCTGGAGTGTTGCATGTTTTGTAGAAATTATAGGTTCTTGGAACAGGATCCTTTTTGCTCACTTCAGAAGTAATTAACTGGTTGCTATACACCTGGAGCTTGTTAATTCAGGGAGAGGCCTTAAAGCTATAGTTCACATTTCAGTGGAGTCTGGTAAGAAATCAAATAAAAGGTGATTTTAAAAGTCAGGTAATGCTTATTCCATACTTCTGGCAAGAAAAATATTCTATAGAAGCTGCTTGCTTCCTTTGGCTAGGAAAAAAAATCCAATTTCCATACCGAGAAACTTCACATCTTATGAATGTTTTATTTTCCACATGAAAATCTTTAAGATGGGAGAAGATTGCGTGTGTGCACGTGTGAGAGAGAAATTCTTTAAAATCGTTTTCTACAGGCTGCACAATTGTAGAGGTTTCTAAGATTACCTGAGTCTAGCAGCACTTTAGAGACGAACACAATTTATTTTAGTATAAGCTTTCATGAGCCCGAATTCACTTCGTCAGATGCATGAGATGGACACCCTGTGCATCTGATGAATAGAGCTCTCACAAAAACTTATGCTAGAAGAAATTCTGGTAACCTCTAAAGTACTACTGGATTTCATTTCATTTGTTACTACAGAATTAAATGTCTATCTATCTGGAAATAAAATTACCTAAACATTAAAGTGAACTGTCATTAACTCCAGTCAGTTCAGAGTTGTTCTACTAAATTAAGGCCTCTGTAAAGGTAGATTGTTGCTCCGTTAATAAGAATAATCATGATAATAATAAGTGGCAGAAGTAGTGGTGTGGTAATTAAAAGAGGATGTGCATACATTAACATCTGTCTAAAAAGATTTTGGTGTCCCCTTTTTTTCTTTGAAGGGATAAAAATACTCTTTTTCTACTGACACATCTTTGTCCATCATCCCAAAGAGGGCAGCCTGTTATGCCTGCAAGCAAAAAGATAGAATGGCCAATGAATGTAGAAAAGGTCATGCCTCTTTACCACTTTTATTGGATTTATCTGCGGTCTTTGACACAGTGGACCATTCCATTTTGTTGAAAAGTTTAGAAAGACAAGTAGTTATCAGGGGATGTACATGGAGCTGGTTTAAATAATTTCTTATGTACTGGAGTCAAAGGGTTGCTGTCAGAGACCAGTTCTCATCAGTGTGGCATTTTCTCTGTGGAGTTCCTCAAGGCTCAGTCTTGCTATACAATCTATATGTAAAACCCTTAGGAGAAATCATTCATAGTTTTGGAACTGCAGCTATGACACCCAGATCTATATTTCTCTATTCAGATCTTCTGGTGATGCAATAGAGGTCTTGAGCCACTACCATACTGTTGTGGTTAAATTACTAAGAGTGAATAAGTTGAAACTGAACTATGACAGGACAGAGGTAATGCTGGTTGCAAAGGCTGAGGTCTTCCTCTTTCAGTAAAGCCTAGCTTACCCTTGCTTACTTGGTTAACAGCTTAGGAGTTATACTAGATTTAGCATTACTGCTGGAGAAGCAAGTTAATGCAGCTGCAAAAAAACACATTCTTCCAACTTCATTTATCCCAGAAGACAGACCCTTACCTTGATTCTGCTCATCTAGCCACCTATATCCATACCATGGTAACTAAGGGTGTGCACCCTCCTCCAACTGGGTAATTCAGATCCTAGTTTTGGAGGGGAGGAATCTGGGATCCCTGAAATCCAGGTCATATTCTTTGATCTGGGTTAGAGAATCCCAGATTTAACAATCCATTATTCTCTATGGGGGAAAATGTCTGGGGTGTGTGTGCTGGAAGAACATTTTTAAAACTCTGCCAAATTTGAAGGAAACCTACTCCTGATTTATTGTCGAAGGCTTTCATGGCCGGAGAACGATGGTTGTTGTGGGTTTTCCGGGCTGTATTGCCGTGGTCTTGGCATTGTAGTTCCTGACGTTTCGCCAGCAGCTGTGGCTGGCATCTTCAGAGGTGTAGCACCTGAAGATGCCAGCCACAGCTGCTGGCGAAACGTCAGGAACTACAATGCCAAGACCACGGCAATACAGCCCGGAAAACCCACA
This sequence comes from Eublepharis macularius, assembly GCF_028583425.1. Classification (NCBI taxonomy): domain Eukaryota; kingdom Metazoa; phylum Chordata; class Lepidosauria; order Squamata; family Eublepharidae; genus Eublepharis; species Eublepharis macularius. The sequence goes on from NC_072798.1 coordinate 76,645,796, forward strand.
ACAACCATCCTACTCCTGATTGTCCCCTAAAGACCCCCCAAATTTCAGGAGGATTGGGTCCCGGGGTCCATTTCTATGGGCCACTGAACAAGCTGCCCCCAGCAACTCTCCATTGTTTCCTATGGAGGAAACATTTCCAAGGCTTTTAAACTGTGACTAGTCTCCCCCACCCTGCTTGGGATTCACTACTTTGTCATTACTCCCTGGAAAGCTTATTGTTAAAGAATCCCAATGCCAAACTAGAGAATTCCAATGTCAAATTAGAGATTCTGAATGTTAGACCAGAGAATCCCATTCGAGAGTCTTTTTTTACTGAAGCAAGGGGGAGAGTGAGGCTTGCTGAACCACGGAGTTTAAAAGGCAGTCAATGGGGCAATGGCTTGAAGGGACTCTTTTGGAACCTGGGTGGGGAGGAGGGGAAGAATGGGAAGGGAATCCACTCTGCCTGCTGCCTCCTCCTGCCTCCTGCCAGCCTCATGCCCCTCCCCTGCAGTAACATGGAGCTTGGCTCCAGCTCCATTCACAATGTGGCCTGCCCTCTGGCTGCCACTGCCCTCTCACTTGCTATTGTGGCTGCTGGCTGCCTCAGGCAACTGCCTGCGACTTCTTACTGTGGCTGGATAATGCAGTCCAGTGGAGTTTGGCCCCAAGATCGGATAGGGGGTTCAATATGGGAAACCAGCAAAGCTGGATCATGCTGAATTGGCATAAATTCAGCTTTTGGGCTGGTTTCCAGAGCTGAATCGCACACCCCTAATGGTAACTATTGACTACTGAAATGCACTCTACATAGGTCTGCCCTTGAAGTCAAGTCAGATACTCTAATTGGTACAGACTGGTTATTATCCAAAGCTAGCGGGGGCATGCATTCTGCAGTCACTTCTCCGGCTGCCCATCAATTTCCAGTAGTGTGGTCAACCTCCAGGTGGGGCCTGGAGGTCTCCTGGAATTACGACGACAGAGGCCACACCCTAAAATCTCTAGGGATTTTCCAGCCTGGAGTTGGCAGCCCCAGTTACCAGGTTCAATTTAAGATACTAGCTTTCATATACAAAGCCCATCATAGACTTGGACTCCCATATCGACAGGACCACCCCTTCTGCTACGGTCTACCGTGACAGCTTCATTCATCTGAATAGGGCTTTTTGCAGGTACAAATGGGCAACATCAGCAACTCCCCTACATGTGCATTCTCTGTTGTCGTTCCCCACCCCAACCCCCACCTTGTGGAATGGCCTGCCTGAGAGCAAGAAGCTCCCATACTTCTGTCATTCCACAATCTATGCAAAAGTGAATTATTCAGGATAGTATTTTATAAAGGAAACCGGGCTATATTATAACAAAATGACCCAGGAAGGTGCTTTTAAAAAGGAAATGGAACTGTGAACTATACCATTGTGTATATTGTTTGTATTGTCTTTTTGCATTATGTATTATCTTACTCTCACTGCATTGTTCTTATATTTATGTGACACCATTTTATGCATTGTTTAACATATCATACGTAAAACTTTGTGCTTTCCTTCAAATTGCTCTTACCCCAGTCCTATTGCTTATCATATGTCCTATCCTATTGACTGCATCAACTTAATCCACCCTGAGTCTCAGTGAGAAGGGTGAGCAAGCAAGCAAGCAAGCAAGAGAAAGAAGGAAGGAAGGAAGGAAGGAAGGAAGGAAGGAAGGAAGGAAGGAAGGAAGGAAGGAAGGAAGGAAGGAAGGAAAGAAAGAAAGAAAGAAAGAAAGAAAGAAAGAAAGAAAGAAAGAAAGAAAGAAAGAAAGAAAGAAAGAAAGAAAGAAAGAAAGAAAGAAAGAAAGAAAGAAAGAAAGAAAGAAAGGGTTTGTCTGTTTAGGCTTGTGTATTTCCATTTTGTGAGTTGCAGTGATTTTTTAAAGAATGAGTATTATTCTTGTACTATTTTAAATAGGGAAAACTCTACGCAGTGCCAGCTGCTGGGTCAGGCTGGGCCCAGGTGCAAAGTGCTGGCTGCTGCCGCCATCTTGAGCCTAGCTACATGGTAACAGCTGCTTCTGCTGGGCCTCCATGTGTGGCTGGTGTAGCTGCCAGGCCCTGGTACATGATGTGGACCGGGACTACTTGCACAGTGTTGGGCCAGACACAGATGTGGAGTGTCAGCCAGGTTCAGTTGTGTGGTGGGTAACCTGTAAGGACTTAGGGGTGTGCAATCTGGGATTCATGATCCAGCTAAATAGCTGGATTTATGCTTATCTGACATAATTCAGCAGTGCCGGATCACATTGGAGAATTCCGTATCAGATCGGGGGAGACAATTCAGTTGCAGCAAAGGTGGAGCACCAGTAAGTAAGAGGGCAGCAATGCAGGCAAGAGGGCAGCAGCACAAAGTGGAGGCAAGTGCAGCACCAAAGCAGGAGAGTGGCGTGAAGCTGACAGGGGACAGGAGGCAGCAGGCATAGTGGATTGGTATCCAATCCTGCCCTTCCGCTCCCCCAACTGAGCTCCAAAAGAGCCCTTCAAGATGCTGCTGGCCGCCTTTTAAAACTCTGGTACTCCAGCAAGCCTCCCTCCCACCTTTGCTTTTGTTTGGGTTTGGCTCTGGGATTCTCTGGTTTGACATTGATTCCCTTGCTTCACTTTCATTTTGTTTGCCGTTGTTGGTTCAACTTGCATTAGGAGTGGGAATTGGATTTGGGACGGGCTTTTGGCCAAGGTTTGCCTTTGCTTAAGGTTTTTCTTTGCCTGGAAAGCCTCGGAAATATTTCCCCCATAGGAAACAATGGAGAGTGGCTGGGGGCAGCTTGTTCAGGGGCCCATAGAATTGGACTTCAGGGTCCAATATTCATGATACTTGGGCGGTCTTTAGAGGACAGGAAGGAGTCGGTTATCTGAAAATTTGGTAGAGTTTTCTTGAAAAGTAGCCCCCCACAGCCCCCCGATAGTTTCCCCCATAGGGAACAATGTCCAGATAAATTCAGGATTCTTTAACTGGATTAGAGAATCTGACACACATTTCAGGGATATTAAATTCTTTTTGTATCCCCCAAACCTAGATCTGGAAAGTGGGCCATGTGGCATCTGTGAATGAATGTAGTTGCAATTGTGCAGCTTTGAAGAGAAAAATTATACACTACGTACTTTAAAATATATTTATACATTAATGCACTAAAATAATATATAGTTGACCTTTTAGTGCCAAATTATTGCCTCATATTCCTCATTTACATGTGCAGTAATTACCACAGGCAAGTTTCACCATAAGGTCCTGAGAATGAGAAAACCTGACCCTCAGGGCCAAAATCCAGACCTGACCTGACAAGTGTTCTAGGGAATATACAGAGAATTTAATTCCTGGTTATCATCAATCAAAATGGAAGAAAAACTGCAGCACATTGTTACATGCATTTTTAAAATATAAAAAGTACCTTATGAAACAATTTCTCAAAAAGTAAACAAACTGAACTTGATTTTTTTTGTCATCCCCCTCCCCAAATAAATCCATGCATTCACATTCTGGGGGCACCCCTCCAGTTTTCACAAAACTTTTTTTTAATGTTAAAAGTACTTCTCTTCATTTTCATGCAATTTTGTTCTCACATCAGGAAAGAAATGGATGTGGACTTTACCTTTGAAGATTATTGCTTTCATTTTGTGTGCTGCACACCATGTTTTGCCGTGATCTTCCACATCAAATACCTAGCAAAATTGTTTTAGTGCTTAGAGTGGATGTCGGCTTTTTAGGGTCTGAAGTGGACAGTGATACACACTCTCAATATAAATATATCATCCTCCAATATTGAGCTTGATACCTCGACAACCTATTTGTTCTTTCATTTGTTCTGAAAAGGTTGAGGCAGACCTAGTTCTCTAATTTACCAACACCAGCCATTGAAGTAAACGGGCTTTGTTTCGACAAAATTGAAGTAGATACAAAATAGCAGCAAAATATTTTTATATCCTGTGTAACAATCAAGGCTAGATGGCTAGTACCTAAGCAACAAGGAGATTCTAGCAGTGTTGAAATATTCATTATTTATTAATATGCTATTTCTACTCATTTGTGGCCCAGTCCTTTGCTTCTGGTGGAGCTGCCTGGTGGAGCTGTGGATCCCTTGCCCACCATACTCACTAAAGCTCCAGTCAGGGCCCATTCCAGGTTTGTGGGGGCCCTGGACTGAGAGTGCTTAGGGGACCCGCCCAGGCCTGCTAGTACTCTCACCTTGCTTTGCCTACTTGCAAGGTCTCCCATCACCTGCAGTGACAGCTGCCCACATTGTCTGCATGCCCTTTCTCCAATGATGCTGGATGGTGGATGCAGCTAGGAGTGCAACTGTAAAGATCACATAAGTGAACCACTGAGATATATTGTAAATCAATTGCTAACTCAGGGCACCTTCCCCCGGCCACTCAAACAGGCAATTATCCATCCGCTAATTAAAAAACCATCTATAGACAAAACTGATGTGGCCAATTATCGTCCAGTCTCTAATCTGCCCTTTCTGGGCAAAGTGATTGAGAGAGCAGTAGCTGACCAACTCCAGATCTTCTTGGAAAACTCTAGCACTCTAGACCCTTTCCAGTCTGGATTCAGATCAGGGCATGGGACAGAGACGGCACTAGTAGCATTAGTGGATGATCTCCGTCTGAATATAGACAAAGGCCATGCCTCCTTATTGCTCCTCCTAGATCTGTCTGCAGCCTTTTACACAGTAGACCATGCCATCCTGTTGAGATGTTTAGAAACAGAAGTGGGCATCAAAGGATGTGCCTTGGACTGGTTTAAATAGTTTCTCATGGAACGAACTCAAAGGGTTGCCGTCGGAGATCAGCTATCTCCAGAATGGGAACTATCCTGTGGGGTTCCGCAGGGTACAATCTTATCTCCTATGTTATTCAACCACTATGTAAAACCTTTAGGAGAACTCATTCACAGCTATGGAGTTGGATGTCATCAATATGCAGATGATACCCAGTTCTATATCTTGCTATCCAGGTCCCCACAGGATGCAGTAGAAATCTTAGATCGCTGCCTGACAACCGTAGTGAAATGGCTGAAAAATAACAAATTAAAATTGAACCAGACAAGACTGAAGTGATGCTTGTTGAGAAGTCAGAGATCTTGAAAAACATTGTACTCCCCAATTTTGATGGAGTTCATTTGACCCTTGCAGACTCAGTTAAGAGCCATGGGGATCAAGTGCTACTACTAGAAAAACATGTTAAAGCAGCTGCAAAAAATGCTTACTACAAACTCACTCTAGCCTGGAAAAATGCTTCTTATCTTGACACAGCCAACCTGGCCACCTGGATCCATGCTATGGTAACATCAAAACTTGACTATTGTAATGCATTATACATTGGTCTCCCATCTAAGTTAACTAGGAAGTTCCAATTGGTGCAAAATGCTGCAGCTCGATTGTTATCAGGAGTGAGCAGGAGCTTGAACATCACTCCCATCCTACAGTCACTCCATTGGCTACCTATCAGTTACCGTGCTCAGTTCAAGGTATTGATTGATACATACAAAGGTCTTCATGGCCTTGGTCCAGCATACCTATGGGACTGCCTCCCTCCTTGTGTTCCTCCACGGCATCTTCACTCATCTGAACAGGGCCTCTTGCAGGTGCCAGCCTGGACATGGGCGACATCAACAGCAGCTCGTAATTGGGCTTTCTCTATGGTGGTCCCTACCCTATGGAACAGCCTACTTGAGGAGGTCAGGAGAGTCCCACACACTCCTGGCTTTCCACAAACAATGCAAAACTGAATTATTCAAAAAGGCCTTTTTCTCAGCTAAGAGGGTGGTATTGTAGGAAAGGGATCCCAGATGTTTCACTAATGAGTTAGGAACCATAGATTTCACCATTATGTTGCCATACATATTACCTGTTGCTTTAAATATGTACTCCTATATACTACCTGTGCTTCATGTTGTTTAACGTAAGTTATGTTCTGTTTCAGCAATTCTTCAACCTCATATTGGATCCTTGCTAATAATATGTCTTTGTAAACTTGTATTCATTTACTCTATGACATTGTTTATGGAAATGTCCTTGACACTGTATAGAAATGCCTGCCCTTGTCCTTGCCACCGATTGTACTAATTTCACACTATGTAATCTGCCTTGAGTCTCAGTGAGAAAGGCTGAATATAAATGACATAAATAAATAAATAAAAATAAATATTATTCAAATTACACACAATACAATCAATAATAAATAAATATCACATGTTATCATTGATTGGTCTAGCTGAGCTGATACAGGTTTCCACCAGAGACCTACGTATCAGCCAGATATCGATGAAATATGTACGCTGTTCCAAGTAATGCTGTCTTTTGCAGTTCTGTAGGTGTTATGCCAGAAAGCTGCAGTTTTTCCATATGACAGCCAAAACAGACGTGATGAGAAACCTAGGTTCAACTCGTGTTCTCTTACCTCAAGGTTTGTCGGGAAGTGTAGGCGTCCTTGCAGCTTAAAGTTTAGCATTTACAGAGCAGCAGAGAGGGAAGTGCAGGCGTGGGGCATCTTTCCTCCTGCTCTTGAGGTGCATCGCGGCATCTTCCCTTCCCCACTTACACGGAGTATCGCTTCATCTCCCCCCCCTCACCCGGCCTGGCCCCTGCAGAGCAATGCCTGGCTGCACTGGGAGAGCCGGGAGGAAAGGCGCCCAGAGCATCTCCCCCCCTCGCTTACCTGGCCCCTGCCCAAAGCCACATGGCCCAGAGCTGCATAGCCCAGCGTGCTCTGCCTTTACCCTGATTGCACGGACTGTCGCTCCACTCACCCCTTGCCCAGCCCCCGCAGAGCGATGGCGAGCTATAGTTCCCAGTGCCCTGATGACAATGGGGATTACTGTTGTATTCTTCATCCATAGTCGGGCAGTTTCTATTGCCAGATCTCTATATTTAATCACTTTTTCTTGTTCTTTTTCTTCAACTCTGTACTTCTACGGATGTAATCATTCATGCCTCTCTTTTCTTCTTCCACTACCTGATGTACTTGTAAGGGTCCTCTTCCACCAATTTTTCATGGTAAATATAGCCTATCAACATCACTTTTTGGGTGTAAAGAGTTTTCGTGTTTTTCTATCCAATTTTTCTAAATCGCTTTGTGTCCAGTCTATTATTCCAGCTGGATATCTGATCACTAGAATTGCCCAGATATTTATGGATTTGATTGTATTTCCACCATTAATTTTGACTTCAGAATTTTTCATACTCTCTTGATATATTCTTTCTGAGTTAGTTGTTTTACTTTCACGTGCAGGATGTTATCTAATTCTAATATTCTAAGATATTTATGATTTTCATTGTTTGATAATGATTTCATAATGTTGCCATTTTCAAGTTTTATTCCGTCAATGTTTTTTACTTCCCCCTGCTTATTATTATTATTATTATTATTTGAATTTCACACAACACAATCAATAATAAAGATCACATGTTATCATTGATTGGCCTTGCTGAGCGGATACAAGTTTCCATCAGAGACCTAAGTATCAGCCAGGTCTCGGTGTAATATGTACGCTATTCCAAGTAATACCATCTTTTGCAGTTCTGTAGGTGTTATATCAGAAAGCTACAGTTTTTCCATATTATTATTATTGTTGTTGTTGTTAGTTCTAGTCCGCTCTCCCCACAAGCGCAATTTCTAAAAGATAGCGGCAATGACACACATATTGCCTGACCCAGCAATAACAACAAACCATACGGCTGGGTGGCTAACTGCTACATGTTAGTAAAATGGGGTGGGGGACAGTAAACATCCTGTAACAGGAGGCCGGTTCCACGGTCTGCCTGCCTCAACCACCATATACCTGGTGGAATATCTCCCTCTTGCAGGCCTGGCAAGAAGTTTATCCACTGAACGGAGCGTCCTCTGGGGAAGATAGGATGAGAGGCAGATGAGAACTGCCAAAGCCACCGGGAATGCTGATGTTCTATGCACCACCCACATGCCCGTGAGCTGATGCCGGCCCTGGCTCTGGCCAACTGCCATCAACAGAAGCCCATTTTATTATTTTTATTTATTCAATTTTTATTCTGCTCCTCTTCAGTTAAGATCTTGAAGCTGTTCACAACAATTACAATGGTTAAAAAGAGTACAGAAATATAATATATTCAATAAAATCACATTTAAACAGCCCCTATACAAATAATTAAAAAACGCTCTAGTCCCAACCTCAGCCTATAAAACCCTGCGAATAAATTGCAGGTAGATAAAAATGCACCGCAATTTCCTCTGCCTCTGCCTCACAAAAGAATGTTAGATAGCAAAGGCATGCCAGAATCGTTCTGCTCATGTATCCACTTACTAGTCAGAGAGCAGAGAACCTGCACTTACTATCCCAGAAAGGAGTAAGATTGCTGGCTCCTTCTCTGGGCAATATGTTTAGGTGTCCCCGTGGTGGATAGTGGCTAGGAGCATTTCTGTAACACATGCACGATGAACAGTTAGAAAGGAGGCAAAAGAGTTTTATAATGCGTTGGGTTCTGCCATATTTTTCTGCCCTGGATGCTCATTTTCTGAATGAAAAACTATTAAAGATCCGATAGATTGAATGCATGGATTATATCTCATATATCAGTAGCATAGGCAACACAAAAATATACTTGTTAGCTGATTTAACTGTGATGGCACATATTATGGCTGCCAGGTAGATTCATTTTAAATTACTTGCAGTTGTGTCTGTCCTCTTAGAGAGCCATTCCTACACAGCAGCTCCCCACATGGGGCAAGCTTGCAGTTCTGTGCCTCTCCCAAGTTTTCCTGTCCTAGTACTAGCACAGCCCAAATTCAGAGGGATGACGTAGATTACATAAGAGGAGTAAATTCTGAACTGAGAACTCTGGGAGGTATTTTGTAATATCTCAGGAAAGCATAGAGTGGAATTTTAAGGTTACTGCGGATGAAATTTTGTGTGTCTTGTGTATGTATGAAGTTGCTCTACCAAAGCCAATTCAAAGCAACTTATAAAAAACTAAACAAAGCAAACAACAATTAAAATCCATCCATTACTCAGAGAAGTGTCGAGAAAAACATCTGCCCACTACTGGTATTTAATCAGTGGCAACTGTGATTTTGTCCTCCCTCAATGACACACTGCACTCTACTGTGTTAAGTGCATTTTGTCCTGCCTGCTGTTCTTGGTCTCTGGCTTTTTGCCGATATCTTGAAAACATGCCTAATCATTCCATACCAAGAAGGAACCATTACATACTTTAATATTTAATAATTGTATGGATTGCATGGCTTCTGATCCCATTTTGTCCAGGTAATGCTCATGGCATGAGCTCTAATTCAGCCCTCTGATGTGGACTGGGAGATATTCCTCCTGCCACCACAGGCCATATTTTGAAGGCCGAAAACAGTGTGTGTGTGTATGGGGGGGACAATTGTGTGCCATCTTTTAGGAATGATGATGAAAAGAGAATACATTTCAGCAATCTCCTCTTAACAACAGAAACACGTATTCATTGTACAATTTTTAAATGTATGCTACAATAATTTGTGGATAGATTTGCATGACTCATTAAAACTGTAGATCTCCAAAGACTTCTTTTTTTGCAAGGGTTGCACTGAAAGATCGACAGTAAAGGCTGTATCCTGCATTACGTTTGAAAGAAGAAAAGTTCAGACGCTTGTTCTCGCACATAAAACCATTCTAAAGCTTCAGGATACCACAGCCTGCAATTTATAACTCACTTACTCTGGAGTACTCCTATTGAAATCCCAATGAAGTCAGCATGATTATTGCATGATTACTCTGGAGTAATTGGTTGTGAATTGCAGTCTCAATGAGTAGAAAGCACATATTCATCATTTCAAATATCTACCAATCTTTCTGACTCTCTGAACTGCTGGTGTGTCAGGAAATACCCATGCTCTGGTTCTCTTTTCACTTGGCAGTTCCAATTACTTCTTTTTTCTTCTTCTGCCTTGACAGAAATCACACTGAACAATTCAGTTCTACAACAAAGATTCAGAGATAACAGAAAACAACATATTCAGTTTGATCTGGTGATTTCCCAGAAAGTATTTGAATACATTTCTATTCATTTGCAGCTCTTAATGGTCATAACAGTCATACATGGATTTCACTATTCTCTTATTTCTTTTATCTCGAGTTGTGCATATCTCCTTACAGATCTGTCACAATAACTGATATGTTATTTCTTGTGTTTTCATTGTGACATTAAGTTCGGTTGGTGTAACTATTGTTGGGATTCTAACCCATTTTTAAAATGAGCTGTTTCTTTTCAAGACTAACAGAGCAATCCTAAGCAGAGTTACACCGGTCTAAGCCCATTGAAATGAATGGGCTTAGACTGGTGTAACTCTGCTTAGGATTGCACTGTAAATATCTCTTGCCATATCTTATTAAAAAGGATTTTATTGGGTAGTTTGCCCGTTGTTGTTAACTTGTGCAAAATATCTTTAACACCCCACAACTTTTAATGAGAATATTAAGATATTAGCATGTAAAGATATTAAGAAATTCCATCACAGCTTTAAATTGCTGGTAACATCATTGCAGTCTTTACAAATGTTTTGACAAGCTATCAGAATTCTGTTTTTACAGGTGTTCTATTATATATTGTATCAAAACTAATTTCAAGAGAATATTGCAAAGTTATAAACTATACATGTTTTTACTAACCAGTACAGTTGGGTTGATATATGTAGGGGCTTCAAGAAACATGCTATGCAGTATAAAATTTATTGTACACTTGGTATTAAATGTAAGTACATTGCAGCACCAACATCTGGGGAAATATGAGATGTAATGCCTTAAAATGGATTCAAATACGATTTCTAAGCTTATTCTTATATACGTTCTAACTACAGCCTGGTTTGGGGTATGCTAAGGCTTGGGTATGCCCAATAGATTTTTAATTTGTTTTTCTCTAAACAGCAGATCCCTGAACTATATTAAACTGCTTCTGAAAGTCCTCTCAGTTTCAAAAGTGTTTTATTATAATATACTCCCCGGGATGCTGCTTTAAAACATACACACAAACCAACCCAGCATCTCATGGACCAACTTGTTTGGTTCTCTGGATTGTACTTTAAATTTGGCCAGGACTCTTTGTTTGTGTTAGTTATATATAGTTTGGTATTACATTCCTCAACTGCTTGTTAGCTACAATCCTAGATTTTCTATTTCTATTACTGCTTGAGGCAAAAGATCACTGCTATTTCTCTCTCAACATTTTTTTTAGCATCAGAATATTTTTTTTTTGTATCTGCAGTTTTGGAGAAAATGATCTTCTATGGGATCAGGATTATGATCCTCAAGGGATCAGTGTTGTCTCACAGAACTTAGTGAAATAACTTCAGAAGTAAATGATGGAGGATTTCACTTGATGGGGACTTACTTCTTTTGTTGAGAAAACGAGCAGAAAACTGTTACTTCTTATTGTGCTATGCAATGTGGTATTATAGCTTAGTGACAGGAGGGTTGCGTTTTGCAAATGTGGTCTCATATTTTGGGCATGTCATAGATAGGAAGCAATTTTTAATATTTATTTTGTTGTTCAACTGCTATTTTATCCAATTAGTCATCTATCTGTTTTGAGTATGGTATTTAAGTAACATAATTTTCCCAAGAACACTCAGCAACCCAGGAATAAAAACTGGTTGTTTTCATTATGAGTCCTTAGCTTTGATAATTCTCATAGTGATATGAAATGTTTTATTTTATATTTATAAAGTCACTCCTTTATATTTCACTCATTGTATTAAAATTGTTAAGGCACTGCCTTAACACTTAGGCCCATATTAAATAGGATATGTACGTGCATGTAAGAATAGCCCCCAAACCCTTTTAGAACAGGAAAAGATTCTTCACACAGTTTTATTCAGGCAGTTTAGGACACAGAAATCTGAACCTGATACATGTGTAGTCAACATCTCATTTACTAGAAAAGTCTGAAAATGAGATGTTTTTGCCTCTTTGTTCTTGAAACAGAATTTGGTCTGTTTCTTAACTGCTGTAAGCACCAACTTAGAACAAGAAATTCACTTCAGGCTGGGGGTATATGAGATTTGCAATGGGCGACAGGAACATAAGTCTGAAAGTTGAATAAAATAAACATGCATGGGACTTGATGTATTTAAACAATCCGTTTATGGAGGGAAAATTTCCAGAGATAATGAAGATTGTATCTATAACTGTGTGCACAATTCACAATTGTGGGTATGTTATCATATGACTGGAGGAATGTATAGTTAAATTTATAAAAGAGGAATGGTTATAAACAAACCAATGTTGAGAACCGTGGGGTGTTGTTTTTGTGAAAGTGTGATTGAGGGGAAAAAACAAATTACAAATTGTCTGTGTTTGACAGATCACATTTTGTTGTCCAGTTGCAGCAAAGAGGGTTTCAGTGCATTAACCAAGTTTCCACAACCACCAAAGGTAAATTTTATGTTTCCTTTCTATAACTGTCCCTACATTCCTGTTCCCTTTGGAACACTGGTGTTCAACTGGTGGGTCACGATCTGGAATTGGTTTGCCACCTTGCCTAACATAGTTTGCAACCATGGTGCTGTGGTAATTATTTGGAAAGAAGGGAAATGAGAAGAAAGAAGAAAGACTGGCAGAGGGAGAGAAGAGGGGAAAGTAGAAGGAGAGAGAAAAAGAAATAACAATCTTGACAGACCTAGGAATACTAAAATAATTTCCCAGAAAAAAGTGACTTGGCTCATGGAGAAAGCTGGGTGTCTGGAAAGGTTAAGTGTACATGATGAGCCCCCCCCCACCAGGTTCAAAAGGATATAGCTAGTATTGTTTGGGGTCATTTATAATAGAAAGGCTGAGAACTGGCAGAGAGGGGGCAGGATCAGAGATGCATTCCCCTTGAGCCCATCACAGCTCATTGGTGGGGGGGGGGGGGAGCCTCAGATATTCAGACTCACCTGAGCATTTGGGCAGTTATAATTTTATTCAGGACTCCTCCTCAATTAATCAAGGTGCTTTTGACACAGAATCCTGCTGCATTAACATGCTGTCTAGGTGAGCCATATTAAGCCCTTTTGAGTACATTGGTTCAGTCTTCTAAGATCTCACAGGCCCAGTTTGGGCTTGTCACCCTGGGAGTGGCATGTGCAGCTCAGTTAATTAATTACACCTGTGAGCTGTTGCTCAGAGTAGGTGTCCTTGAGGACCGCGGGAGTCTTGGCTCTGCACATCCTCCTTCTCTGTTCTCAGGCTAGCAACACTGATAGCAAAGTGTGCCCTGATTGGCTGACACTACTAGAAAAGATGGCTCCTCACTGCACTCATCATCACACTACACACTCTCACTGAGACCTTGAGCAGAACCACAAGTGACAAAAGGCACAGATTGGACCCTTGTCAGCTTCTCTCAAGTTTTGATGGGAAATGTAGGCATCCTGGTCTCGCAGTTTCGCTCTCTGACTGCTGTCCAATGGACTTTTCAACTGTCACTTGTCCAACATTCCGCCAAGCTGCCTACATTTCCCATCAAAACTTGAGGGAAGCAGACAAGTGTCCAATCTGTGCCTTTTGTCACTTGTGGTTCTGCTCTTAGGGCCAAGCTACACATGACGAAAGACACTTGCCTGGCAAGTGGATTGAGTGGAGGGCAAGTGAACAGGGAGAAATACACTTGCCATTCAAGTGTCATTTGTCACTTGTAGCTTGGCCCTTAGTCTCATCACCGTTCTATGCTACCTTATTCCATTAGCATGTGAGAGACTTTGTTCATGTCAGGCCTGAGATGACCAGAGCCGCCTAGCGTGGCTTATGGACTTTGCTGTGAGTATGAGCCTCAAGCCTCTTCAGGGAAATGCAAGTTAGCAAGCTCATGTTTTTAGTCAGATAGTTCTAGAAAAAAATAGATAAGTTGTTTGTTACTTTATTGCCTTTTGCTTGTGTCTTAACAGAGTGGTTCCTGCAACCCTGCATACGCTCTCCTAAGCTAATAAACAACATTATATGTAAGCCCTGTGCCCTGCGTTTCTGACCAGCTGTGTGCAAATACACCCAGAGTGAAGAACCTGGAGACTAGGACGTCTCAAACAAACCCAGCTAGTTCAGCCCTCCAGGAGGGCTGCTAGGGGTCCGAGTGGCTGTGAGCAGCACTTGGAACGGTGGCCAAGGGGTTGAATGCCTAGACACATGCCTTCTAATTAAAAATTCCAGTTGTACATTAGCATCTTTGACTAAGACATTTTCCCTTGACCTGAGACTGGACAGTTGAAAACATTCCACATTGCAATAGCTCCAATATGTCTTCTCTACACACCAAGATTTCCTTTATTTCCTTTTTGAAGATGTTTCCAGGGCCTGAGAACTCTTTCCTCCAGTTCAGGAGATTTTCTCTGAGCTCACCTGGATTCTCCTCCTCATTCCTCATCCCAGGAAAACAGTAATTTTTGTATCCTATTCCGTTCCAAATCCTATAACTGAAGCCAGAATCTTGCCCCAGATTGTTCTTGTTACTCTGTTTTCTGCCCATCCATGCAGTTTAAATCCAGCCCCTGTTCAGTGCTTGGTCCTGCCTTGCATGGAAATCTGCAATCTTCTTGGTTTCCTGTCATTTTGGATCTATACATGGATTTTGCTTAGTTCTCTGTCTCAAATCCTAGCAAGCATTCATATGGCCAGCTCTGAATGTTCCCTGTTTGTTTAGCTATGGAGGTTTCCTTTGGATTACCAGCCACTTGGGGACCTCACCAAAAGGAATCTCTGCTCAGGACCTGTATTAACAAGGTGCTGTAAGTCTCTACTCTCTTTGCCTCTTTAGTCTTTGTCTCTCTCTTTGTGAGTAATACAGAGTTTGTGTGCATGCTTGATCATGACTGCTGGGATGTATCACCTATTCCCCTCAATAAAAGCTATTTCTGTTTTCGGTTATCCAGGCCTTAGTGCTCTTTTCAAGCTTTCATAGAGGATCATTACCTCGTCATTCTTTCAAGGCAAGTGTAACACCTGCACCAGCAGCATCTTTGGCATAGTAGTGAGAGGTGATGGAAGGAGGTTCATGCCTTCATGCTTAGGCTGATTGACTTGATAAATGAGGGAGCACCATGTTTCATTGGTTCTGCTCCTACCTTGTCAGCCATTTTCAGAATGCATGGCTGAAGGACCTGTTTGGCCCATAGCATTTATGTTATGAAGTCCTGCAAGGCATTATTCTGTTCCCTGTGCTCCCTAACATCTATATAACACTGCTAGGCCAAAGATGCTGCTGGTGCAGGTATTACACTTGCAGGTACTACACTTGAACAGACTATGGTCGCACCCCTATACTGCAGTCGGGAACCCCTGGAGGCAACAACAACGGGCAGACCCCTGGTTCTGGCCGTTTGGGCTGAACTGCAGCTGAGGTTCTGCTGTGTAGAGGTTCTCTGAGACTTATATGGATACCTGGCTGCACCTGGTACTTGCTTTCCTAACAGTCTTCAGAAAGACATAACGCATTCAAGGCCAACTGATAAGCAATATGTCTGGCAAGTGACCCAGATGGAGAGTGTTACTTACACACTCGTAGCAGGTGCCTGTTTTAAATACCTCACTCCTAAATGTAATAATATCCATAAATAGACATTAAAGTGAAAAACAAGATCTTTAAGAGAAAAACAGTTTATGTTGCCCAAAAAGAATGTTCAGGCCTGGTCTGCAAGTGGCACACAACTCCTTGAAATCACAACAATCTCCCACAAGGTGCCACTGCACTACTTTGACTGTCAGCAGCCCTCCAGGTTCTTGGGGTCTTTCACATCACCTACAGCCTGGTCCTTTTAATTGGAGGTGTCAGGGATTGAACTTGGGACCTTCTGCATGCAAAGTAGATGCCCCACTACTGAGCCACGGCCTCCGTATGTACTGTACTTACACAGGCTGCATGGATTTTTTTTAACCCTAGTCTTGAAGTAAAAAATTATCAGCTCTCCAAACCATACACACATGATAGTGTCAACAGTAGCATACAGTAATTGTCACACATACAAATGCTAAGTTAACTATATTTCTCTGTTTTTGTTTTGAAAAGTCACGCACGTTGCGTGGGTGAAAAAAACAGCTGATGTGATAACCATTTTAAAAAAGTGTCCTTTTCAATTAGTTATCAGATGCAGAAAACTACAACTTGGGTAAAGGAACTGGTACACTAATTACCACACAAGGATATTGGAGAAGGCAGACCTAGTTCTAAAGAGCTTAGTGCTGAAACAGAAAAGGCAAACATTAGGTGGGAGAAAAGATTACTTTTTCCATATTATCATAAGAGAAGGAAGGTGCTTTGCCCTAACGGTCTTAAGAGACTTGGCAAACATTCTACAGGACCTGTGTAATACAAAACTGGAAACGGAACCTGGCAGCCTTGAGCCTCAAACTAGGGCTGTTACAGTGATACAGTTCTTCCTCCTTGATCTGTCTGCTCCCCATGACTAATGAGGACTGCATCATAGATGCATCTTTCTTCTTTGCAAAACTGTCAAGACTCTTGCTGTTTGAGCACCATCTGTTACCCATGGATACCCAACCCCCTAAAAAATTAGAATCTATTTTTGCAATGGTGTTTGTAAATTTAGTTTTATAATTACATACATTTCTATTGCACTGTGTTTTTTAGCTCTCACTCTGTGTGCGTGTGTGTAGTAAGAGAGAGCAGAGAGATATCGGAAATGGTTAAAGGGTTTAAGTGACATTTACACAGTGTAGTCTCTACTATTTGCAATTCATCTGTAATCCTGTTAAAGGAGTAATAGCAGTTGACGCAGGCTGCAGATGCTTCAGGTAATAGGAGCAAGGATCAGTCATTCATAGTGTGCTATTCTAGGTCTGGCTGGGATCCTTCAGACTCTAAGCCAAATGTTAAACACACTCTAAATGAATGACAAAATACTCATCGACTCTTCTGGCCGTCTTTGTTAACAGTGAAGAGCCTTTGCTAGTGTGAATGCTTGACGCTTTCATGTCATCCAAACATCTACTTTCCAGTTCGCGTGTGTTCCTCAGGGTATTTTCTTAACAGCAGCACCGCTGTATGCTTACTGGATATTTGCCCTGGCAGTCAGATCCTACCTTCTGTCACGCATGTTGTGGTGTAAACTGAGGCAAACAGATGGATAACTCTGCGCTGCTTACCTCTACAATTACAGCAGAGTCCTTTAGAGCCAGCAGTATCACAAAAAACTGAGTGTCTCTACATGAGACCTCTGACACCTGAAGAACGCATGTCAGGAGATGCAGTGTTAGATGGGAAGGGTAGTTTAAAAAGACAGAGCTGGCGGGCAGGACAAAGGCTTTGTTATACACTGGAGCTGTGTGAAGGGGCTATGAAATGCCAGGAGAGAACTTTCACTTTATTATTACCTCTCCAGATCCAAGTCCAGCTCTGGAAGACAGCTCCAGCCTATTTCCATTCCTTGCTGTCCTCTGGTTGCAATCCCACCTAGTTTTAGACTGGAGGAGTGAAATTGACAGAGGCTTCTAGGAGGCAAAGATGAACTTAACAAACCCTCTGAGGAGCCATCTCCACTGGCTCTGTCTTTTTAAACTATACTTCCTGGCTAATATTGCACCTCCCTACACTTGACAAACATGTGCCGAGGCATCTCGTGTAGAAAGACTCTAAGTAATGCCTCTGTTGAAAGGAAATGGTGATGTAGTTTCAAGCAAATGAGTCATTAAGAAGATTTGGATCTGCTCAGCATTGACTCACAATGAAGCCTCAGGATCTTATTCATCGCATTCGATGATGAAAGCAGCAGATAGATTGTAAGTTCTTATTTATATGCAGTTTCTGCTTAGTGCAAGAGTTCCTTTTTAGAGATACACCAGTAACAGCATGGCTTTCTGGTACACATATTGTGTTCTCCATTGCAGTCAGAGCAAGCCTAAGACCTTTCGTCTAGGGAATTTAGTGTAACCTTTGGCCAAATGGCCCTAAACCAAATTTGTTCGCTTTTGATATAGATTCTAGCACTCTCGTTATGTATTCTAATCCCATCTAATACATATTGCCACAAAGGTTTTGTGAAAAAGTTTTGTGAGAAACAAATGTTCTTTTTCAAATCAAGTGATAAAAATGCTATTTACTTTTCAGGTAAATTATGAAACATTGCTATGAAACCATGTTTATTGATTCCAGCCTAAAATATGAACTAGACTTATAATTACACATAATTAGACATGGGAAACAAAGTGTCTGTTATACTGAAGTATGCTTCATGGCATACCAGTGTATGAAAATAAATCAATTCATTGGGAGAGGTATAAACAGGTAAGCTTGTATTGTTATTTTTTTTAAAGGTGGCTGTTTCCCAGATCACTGAATTAAGAGAAAGTTATCGATGAATGCATGGTGCAGTTTATGATGTACAATGTTGTATATTTTGGTGGGAAAAGTTGACGTGCTAATTTTTTCAGTTGCTGATACTATAGGAGATAAATTCATAGCTCTTGATGCCGTGGGCATGGGATTAGGTAGCGGATAGACAGAGAGATGGATCACATGGCTTCATTTCAAGGAAACATTAAAGGAAACGTTTGCACTCTTTCCCTTGAAAATAAATAGAGAGGTAAGTAACCACTTTTTGAATTCTTTATTATATCCATTCAGGGCTGAAGGTGAGCTGCTAATGGCTGTTATAGAAGCCGACTGCTCATGACAGCACTACACTTCACTGAATGCACAAGAGGGGAAAGGTGGACATGTGTTCGCTGGCCCCACTCTCTGTGCAATCACTTGGTCATCTGCTGGAGTGACCATGTGGAGGAAATGACTGTGCAAACTCTGCCTCCGCACAATTAGTGACATTCAGAAAGCAGTGTTACTGGTCACAAGGAGGGGGCATATGTGTAACCATTTCCTCCATGTTGTTGACCAGATGTCCAGGCAGTTGCATGGGGCCATGACCAGCATGCTCATACATGCTCTTCCTCCCAGCACATTCAATGAACACAAGGGGCTGTTGTGTGTACCAGGCTAGGATATCACTAACAAAGCAGTCAAAGTGGTACTTCCCACCTTCTGCTTCAAGCCCCCAAAGACAAACAGCAACACTAAGAAATGTTCTTCCAGCCTATCTCCTCTACAGATAATTGCATCACTCCTGACTAGACATGAGCATGAACCAGAAAAAAACTGAACCATGGGGTTCATGGTTTGTGGGGTTTCCATGAACCACAAACTGGCATGGAACTGGCCCAGTTATGAACCAGTTTGTGGTTCATGGTTTCTGGGGTTTAAATGCTCCTTTCCAGCAGAAAAAGGGACATTTAATCATTTAAAGGGCCCTTTCCTAGCACTTGCAAGGGGCAGGACCCTTTAAACAATCAGCTGGCAGGTGGGGAAATCCCCCCTGCCACCTGCCAGCTGATAGTTTAAAGGGACCTGCCACTTGCAAGGCAGGATCCTTTAAATGGCCCAAACCTGAGCCCCTAGCCCCAACACCCAACCCCCCACTTACCTTCCTTCTGATGCTGGGATGATGGAGGCCTCCTTCGCTGCCCTGCAGGCCAGTGCAGCAGAGGAGAAGGCCAAAAACGGCCTTTCTGCCCCTCAAATGGCAGCCATAGCTGCCATTTGAGGGGTGGAAAGGCCGGTTTTGGCCTTCTCTGCTGTGCGGACCTGCAGGGCAGTGAAGGAGGTCTCTACCACCCCATCATCAGAGGGAAGGTAAGTGGGGGGCTGGGGATTGGGGCTGGGGCCGTGGGGGCTGAGGGTTGGGCTGTTTAAAGGGCCCTGCCACTTGCAAGTGGCAGGTCCCTTTAAACTATTAGCTGGCAGTCGGCGAGGGGGGATCCCCCCCCCCGGTGACTGCCAGCTGATAGTTTAAAGGGACCTGCCACTTGCAAGTAGCAGGAAAAGTTTGAATGGCCATTTCCCCTGGGGTTCGTGCGTTTTTTTGATCTGTATTTAGGTTCATGCCCATCTCTACTCCTGACAAAAGCAACTTTGCTTCTTATTCCTTCACTCTTGCACCAGTAGCACATAGTGATTTTTAGCTGCTTTCGATCACATTAGCTGAGCCATATGTGGTCTGAGAAGAGGTGGCTAAAGATAAATATGGTCCGAGGACTGCTCTTTTTAAAAATTTCAACCATTAGTTGGGAAGTATTTTCAAGTGAGCCAGGATGGTTCCAAAGGCAAAGTACCATGCATGAATAGATGTTTTGTTGTGCACCTTGATCTCTTTTCTTTGGCTTTGTCAAGCTAAGTCAATATCTTTCTAATTGGGTGTCCTTTTTGGACTTTCTAAGGTTTTAGCATTAAGAAAGTTCACCTCTTTAAGCATGGAGACTGGGTATAAAGAAACCTTTTCTTCCTCTTTAACAAGATTATTGCTTCAAGAGGTATTCTGAAGACTCGGCTGTCTTGTTATATGTTTTTTTTTTGCACACATAAAAGGAGAAGGAGCTGTCTGCCTTGTGCATTAATGGAATAGCATTGCTATCCACCAAATGGAACAAACTCGTTTTCTGCATCCTTAACAAGGCATAGCTGACTTCTAAATAGTATTGTGTGGTGGTGGGACAAATGTGGACTGACATGCTTTTGGAGATAACTATTCATAGCACTTCTGATGTTCTTATTATAACTCAACCTCTTTGGTGAATATCTAAAATGAGACCTGAGCTTGGGCAAGGTAGGAACAAGTTGCACAAGCTGGAACAAGGTAGGCTTACATTAGCAGCCCTACAAAAATGCCAAAGCAGCTTCAAACATTCCTCAGCAAAGACCCAGTATAGCTATAAATGGAAGGGACCAACTGCCAAGTGGTAACATACAGGACAAACAAAAAAAGGTGCCCTGCCTTGCATCATGTTTCAATGATGCTTTGTCACTTTATAGTGTCTGGAGCACTCCAGGTGGGGAAAAAGGGAAAGGAGACCACCAGCGTGCATGTACTATTACCTCAAAGGCAACTAACCATGGCATATAATATTTTCTAAATAAACATACTTTATTTTACCGTTCACAGTTGCACCTGCAAAATGGCCTGCTGAATCTGGGTTGACTTCTGTCTAGAGATCAAAGCAGTGTCAAAATAATGTGTGATGAGCTGCAACCTGTTTTTGACAACTGACAGACCATTGGACTTGTGTTCTGCAAGAATTTTAGGAAGATGGGTTCTCCATTGTGTTCACATTCAATGAATATTGTGTTAGACCCCGCTGATCATTTCTGGGTGGCAATCATTGCCAATTCCTCCCACACTGTTCCAGCCTTTTTCACTCCTGAGCAGCATTTTGGGAGACATTTTGGACTGTAGTTAATTCCAATTAATGTCGGTATTCCAGTACTGAGGTCCAAAAATACTGGCATAGTATTTGGATCTAGGTTTTATTTGGAGAGCAGTTTACAAAGTATGTTATTATCCCCACAACAATCACCCTGTGAGGTGAATGGGGCTGAGAGCGCTCTGAGAAAGCTGTGACTGATCCAAAGTCACCCATCTGGCTTCAAACAGAGGAGTGGAGAAACAAACCTGGCTCTCCAGATAAAAGTCCTGCTGCTCTTAACCACTATACCAAACTGGCTCCATTTGGCTCTAGTATTCCCTATGGGAGAATTTTCTGGGAGGGGGGTGATGGGGCCATTTGTTGACCAAACTACACCCAAATTGCAATGGAATATGAGCTGGCTGTCCTCTCAAGACCCCCCCAAGTTTAAAGAAGATGGGGTCATGAGGTCTGGTTCTCTGAGCCCCCTAACAACATGCCCTCAGCCACTCTCCACTGTTTCCTATGGGTGGGGGGAGAATCCATAGCTTTCTCAAGGACAAAGGGGCCAAGCTAAACACACAAAGAGCCTTGCAAAAAAACAAACAAAGCCCAACAGAACCAGAGAATCTCAGCAGAACAAACCTGACAACGGAAGGAAGGAAGGAAGGAAGGAAGGAAGGAAGGAAGGAAGGAAGGAAGGAAGGAAGGAAGGAAGGAAGGAAGGAAGGAAGGAAGGAAGGAAGGAAGGAAGGAAGGAAGGAAGAGGCATGTACTGGCTGGCAGACATTTACAGCAACTTTCTCCCCTTGGCTTTTTGGGCAGCTTGAGGAAAAGGAGGGAGGGAAGGGGATGTGACAGGCAGCATATTTGGGAGACAGAGCTCTGTCTGTTTAATAATGTCCATGTCTCATGGATAATCTGTGAAGTATTTTATGTAAGTTCTCTCGGATGAAATTGATGTGAAGCATCAACAAATCGCTGTGCCATAAAAATATTCAAATATTATGAGAACTTTAAAATCATTTTCTTTTTTCGTTTGTTTGTAGAATCTGCTTCTGGGTTGTTGGTTCATAGGCACTAATGTGCATAAGGCCGGAATATTCTAGCGATAAACAGCTTCTGCAATTATCAAATGCCTGAGCTCTACTTCAGCATTTAATCACCTTCAAACGCCATAAATTGCCTCATATATTTCTCCACCATGAGCATTATCCTTTAATCAAACGGGATTAATAAGTTTTGGAGATATTACACATTTATATAAGAATATGAGAATGATAAGGATGCCGCAGTGGCAATGTAAATAACAGTATGAGCTTATTTATTCATTTATTTTTAAAGTGCCCTGTTTTAAAGCTTAGAACAACTGACGTATTTTAAAACAGAATTTGAAAACATTATATTAAAATAACCACTTTCTGAGTGAGATCAAATAAGTTTTTCTACTGGTGAAAAGGAGGAAAGATGGTCCTCTTTGACCACCAAAATAGTTATGCTGGGGATCATGGGACCTGCATGGGTAAAATAACTGTGCAGCGGGGGCTGTAGTAAAGAAGAGAATTGAGCAATTGTCTGGATCCAGCCCTGGGTTTATGTGTAGATTCTAAAGGCTTCTTTGGACATTCTTCAGAAGTTGTAAGTTGTTTTTTCTGTAACAAGTACTTCCACCACCAATTAATATACTCTACCTTAATTTAACAAGAACAGTGCAGTTTTAAGCAGAATTAAATCCTTCTAACCCGTTGATTTCAGTGGATTCAAAAGAATCTACCTTTGTTTAGGGTTGCATGATTAATGTACTGATTTTTTAAAAAACAAAACAATATGGGTGCTAAAATAATAAGCATATCTTGGAACAGTAAAATGGCTGGCCCATGGGCCAATCTTGAATGCAACATACCAGGGCAAAAGGAAAGGAAAAGTAAAGAAAGAAACTGGAGGTTCCTATATACCTGGGGGCTTTCTCAGTGTGCAGAGAAATATGGCTTTTGAAAGTGATCAAAAAGGAAAAGAGAAGGACTCTAGCCAAAACTGTCTGATGAGCACAGAATATTCTGCAGGAGGCAGTAAATACTGAGTTCACCTGAGAGTCAGTTAAAGAAAAAAAGGGAGAAGGCGAAATTAACCTGCTCCGGCATTGGAGAGCACGTGGGGTCCTGGAACATGAGGGATTTCCAAATTGTTCCCTCCTTCCATGATTCCTTCTGAGACCCCTGCTTGTTTTTCTACTACTGCACATACTGCGATATGTTACATACATTGGCTAGAACTTTCTCCTTCCTCAAACAGTGCAATCCTAAGCAGAGTTACTCCTTCTAAGCCCATTAATTTCAATGGGCGTAGACTGGAGTAACTGTTTAGGATTGCACTGAAAGAATGCTAGGAACTATCATTCCTGTAGTATCAAGTGGAGCTGTCCATGGCCGAATTTCTTGTCATAAAATGTTGCAGAGAAAAGGAAATTATTACTGCCATTTATGACAACTACAAAGCTTTTCTTACATTTTTTTGGATTCTTTATTTCCTTTGAATTTATGATTTATAAGAAATCAGCACTTAGGTCAAGCTACAGTCTTAGAAGCAATTTTATTATTAGGGAGAAAAGCGCTAAGAAACTTTCTTCCCTCAGGCTGTCTGAATGTCTTATTTGTTTCCAGGTACCATTTGTGAGAATTGGCTTTCTAATTTGGAGTACCTTCATTTTCACTCTTATGCAGAAAGATGAAAACACAAAATGAACATTACATTCATGCAGGGCTTTTTTTCTGGGAAAAGAGGTGGGGGAACTCGACCACACAATGATGTCACTTTGGGTCAGCCGGAACAAGGGGGGAGTTTTTTAAAGTTTAAATTGCCCTCGGTGAAAATGGTCACATGGCCGGTGGCCCCGCCCCCTGATCTCCAGACAGAGGGGAGTTTAGATTGCCCTTCATGCCGCTTGGCGGCGTGAAGGGCAATCTAAACTCCCCTCTGTCTGAAGATCAGGGGGCGGGGCCACCGGCCATGTGACCATTTTTAAGAGGTGCCAGAATTCCATTCCACCACGTTCCTGCTGAAAAAAAGCCCTGCATTCATGATATATTTACAGATAAATGTTCAGTTTACATCTTTGGCGAATTCTGTTTTCTGTCTATTCTTCTGGATGGAATTATCTGCAGTGCACATTTTGCAAATTGCATTCTAATTAAAAAAATTTATAGACCTTTATTTTTCTGCAAATATCTCTGGTATATTGATACTAATAATTTGTTTCTGTCCTCCAAAAAGTATGTGGATATTTCTATAACTTTACATAACTTTGCTTCTCCAGCTTCCTAATATCAGATAATGTTAAGTAAAATTATACTTTAAAATTACAACTTTTAGAGCATTTAAACTAATACCTTAAAATGGTAGGAATAAAATATATTGGAAGTAGATAAGAAGAAAAACGAGAGAATTTGTACAATGTAATAACCCTACCCACTAAACTATAATGGCAACAATTTCTTTTGTAAAGTGAGAATGCTAAAAGTTCCGTGATTTCTTCCTCTCTAATACTGATACATAGTGACTCCAGTAAAATGACGATTCTGTAGGGTAGGATTACCTTTCATTAGGTGCCTTTGCGAGTCTAGTTACTATATTATAATCTTTTAATGCTCCAGACAGTGAAGCATATTTACTTACAGGTTTATAAACGTTTGATTCTGGGGGATTTTGGCACGTTGCCATTAATTACATGAGTTCGTTTTAGAATGTGCTTCATCTAGTGCCTCTGAAGGGTTATCTAGATTATTAAATGCTTTCAGGTGAAGTACTTTTCACTATTCACAAATCACAATTCTTTGTTTCTTTCTGGCTTGTTTCAGCGTGGCTTTAGAGATGATAGTGTCATGGACCGAACAGGAAGAGGAAGTGGCTGGACAAAAAAGTTTATTTTGGACGTGACAGTATTGCAGAGGAACGGGAAGAACAAGGTATTTGAAGTCTTATCTTCTTCAGCAATATTGCCGCGTCCTAAACAGCTTGAGTTGCATTAGGCTTCTGTAACCATTGAAGCAGTTATTCCTTATTTACATATCCGTAACGCTACAATTGCCAATATTGTGGAAACAAATGCTTTCCCTATTCTCTAAGCACCTGAATGTTCGAAAACGGCCTTTACAGATAGCAAAATTATTTAAATACATTTTCAATGTGGGGGGGGGAATCTTTTTTAAAGCTTTCACCAAATACACACGGAAATTATGAAATCTCAGAGCTGTATGTAGATTTCCATTCCTCCAAAAAAAAAAAAAAGGATTTCGGAACACATTAAGTTTTGTGTAACTCTTCAGTTTCTAAATAGAAAAGAGTCCAGTAGCACCTTTAAGACTAACCAACTTTACTGCAGCATAAGCTTTCGAGAACCACAGTTCTGTTCATCAGATGCATCTGACGAATAGAGCTGTGGTTCTCAAAAGCTTATGCTGCAGTAAAGTTGGTTAGTCTTAAAGGTGCTACTGGATTCTTTTCTATTTTGCTTCTACAGACGAACACGGCTAACTCCTCTGGATCTTTAGTTTCTGGAACACATTTGTGTGGGACAAAAAGGAAGCAAAGAGAGCAAACTTTGAACTTTTCTATTACTACTGAGGAAAATCTGCATATTGTTGTTTCCAAAGTGAGAATGAAAGAAGAACTTCAGTAAGAAAGGCAGTATGACTCTTTATATCAAGGCTAAACTACAAGCGACAATGCCCATGGGCCCGTTCTGCCAATACCATTTAAAAAGCAGCTGTAGTTCTTTAAAAATTGTTGTGAGGCCCCAGTCTGGACTGCATGCAGCACAACAGCCCCAGGAGCTATTGTCCCCCCGCCATGCCTTTACATATGCCAAAAACAGCCCCTCATTGCTGTAGTGACACCTGAAAAAGTTAACAGAGGGGGAACAAGAGCTCCTGGGGCCTCCGTCTGTGTGCATGATCCAGATTAGGGCCTCTCATCAATTTTTAAAGAACCACTGTTTTTAAAATGTCATTGGTGGTCATGGGATGGACATGTGGCCATTGTCACTTGTAGTTTGGCCTTCAGTTGCTGGGGAGCAGCTGGTGGGCCACTTTGTGAACAGAATAATGGATTACATGGTCCTTTGATTTGATCCAGCATGGCTTTTTTAAAACATTATTTGAACAAGATCCATTCTACACATCAACCTGGAATGTGCAAATACTGTGTTCTTCTGAAAGATATCTGCAACATGCAACTTTAACACAGGATTGGGACAGCACAGATATGCCCTATAATGAATGGTGATCACATCACATGGAAGAAGGACTATTTCACAATGAGGATAATGCTCACTGAGTATTGCTTCCCTTGTCAGCCCCTGGGGAATATGGCGTCTAGTTGCCCACACAGGTATACAACTAGTCTGGTGCCTTCAAACCAAGAAATCTTTGAAGGAATCCTTCATTTTGAGGATCATTGTGATTACCCCTGGAGCTCAGGCCTACTCAAAAGTACTATGAGTGCCATACAGGCCTGTGTTGCCTGACTCCTCTTTCAAATGATAGTCATGTTCAATACTGCCCGTCTGGCTCAGCCTGTAGGCCTCCAATCTCTCATCATTCCCTAGAGCATGGGTGCCCATAGACACCATGGTACCTGCTAACATCTTTCCTGGAGCCCAAGTGTTTTTAGAAAGTAGGTGGGCCGAACTGGAGCTTTTGGCCAGCAACTGATTAGCAACTGCAGATTTTAAAGAAGTTGCTTTGGCAACCACTGCCATTACAGCACAAGGATCTTCACTGTATGACTGAAGGTAAGGTGTGTATGTGCAAGACAATATTTTTAAATAATATGTTCATCTTAAAAAGGAATCCTATTAAACAGAGTTTATGCCTGAAATATTGTAAGTTATTATTAGAGTTATGCATGACATCATCCCCTGATATTTTGTGTTTGGCTCTCCCTCTTGTGGTAGCCATTTTGTGGTTGCCTCTATTATGCTGTGTCAAAGGTGCCCACTGGCTCAAAAAAGTTGGAACCCAGCCCTTCCCTAGAGCATGCCACCTTTCTAGTAAAATTCAGGTCCATCACTGAATCTCAGGGTGCTGAATCATACAGTCCCAGTTCAGAACCACAAATTCCTGAACAGCTTTAAAAAAAACTTTATTTGCAAAACCGGGAGTGTATCCTACCACTCCAATAATCAAATTTCAAAATCTCCCTCCAGTCTTTCTCTGATGGGAGGGGCCCTTCCATCTGGAATAATACCTTTTTCCATTGAAAGAAAATTCATTAGGCTGGAGAAAGGCGTCAGACTTTGAAGAGCAGACTGGTAGGATACAAGCCACTATCTTGAGGGACTGGTCTATGGGAAGACAATATTCTTTGCATGGTTTCTTCCTGACAAGCAAACACAAATATTCTGAGATGAGATCCAGAAATGTGTTGACACCACATCAGAAACAAGGCCAGGTAACTAGGAACTCCAAAATCTAGGTAGTTCGGATAAAGAGAATTTTGGAAATTTTTGAGGATATCTTGGGTCCAAGCTTAGCTTAGAATACAGGTTGTGGGCTCCTGGGGTTATTTTCTGGGCTGGCAGCTGTGAGATGCTGGAACCAAAGTACAGTTCAGTACCCAAAAACTTTGTGGATGGACATTCAGGTATTTTATTAGAAAGAGGATGCTGAGATCACAAGCCAGGTTGGATGCCCTGAGAAAAATGTAGAGTCTCCCTAAGTTTTCAGTACCCGGCATTCCCAGAGAACAAAAGTCATCTAGATGAACAGGGCTCAGCTGGTCTTTCGAAACTCACTTTCAAAAGGAGTTTGGAATGTGAAATGTGCTACCAAGCAACCTGTTTACATAGCCTAGTGAAAGTAGTAGTTCTGGAATTAAAAAATTTAGCATGTTTTTGCTAGAGAACATAGGCAACAAATGAAAATCTGATCAGATAGTGAAAGCAATTAGCCAATTCTCTCAGTTCTTGAATAACTGGTCCTTCATATGACCCTTGCTGTCCTTCTTCATAACTTTAATACCACCGTCTTCTACTTTAGTGTGGAAAAAGCAGAAAATGTCTGCATATATTCCCTTCAGAATCCTTTCCCTTGTTTTCTTAGGCAAGTGCACTGCTGCAGGGCCCACTGGTATCCTTTTACAGTGTCTAACCATGCTCTGTACCCTTGATAATAATCTCATCAGGCACCTAAACCTCTAGAATCATCTTGGGGGCTAGCTTTCTTCTTCTTAGCACTTAACTGCCCAGGTTAGAAGCTTGATATATGGACTCTGATCCTATGGTAGGATTTCCTGGGGCACCTCTCCTCAACTTGCCTTCATCACCCTGTGGCTGTGAAACCCAATGAATGTTGGTCTTTGCAATCAAATCGTGTTTATCTGGGGAGGCCACTTTCCCTTTTTTGAATGCTTTTTGTGAAATAGCCCTCTGATGTAGCTTAGCCTTTGCTGAGTTCACATTAGTCTCCTTCTAGCCCTTTCTTGTCCTCTGCTTTTAAAAACCCTCAAGCTTATCTGGCAATGAATAGATTTCCACAACACCGTCATGGGATCCCTCTTGATCACAGCAGGTTTCCATGGCTGCTCAACCTTGGCCTTAGGCAATGGAATACACTTCTTGGGAGGCATTATCTCGGATGACACAGAACCAGCTAACAGTATTAGAGACGAACAAAGAAGAGATGGGCTGCGTTCTCAGATCTTCCAGGCCAAAGATTAACGTCCTTCCTTCAGCTATGTGGCCATGGAAGCAGCCTAGTACCTTGTGAGGGATTCAGAATGGCTTCTTCATCATTCCACTAATAGAATGGTGTCACAAGGCCTCTTATTTTTATTTTGTTTCCTGAAATAAAATCTATTCAGACACCATTTGGTAAGTGATACACTTATGCCTAGCCAAGGGAAACAGAGAAGTGTTTGTTTATTCCATTTAAGTCAAATTACATCTGTTTATTTTTCATTGGAAGGGGAGCAGTATGTTTTCTAGTTCTCATCCAAATAACTGATAAAACACACGAGCAAAAGAAACTGCTTTATACAGACTCAGACCGCTGGTCCATCAGCATCAGTATTGTGTACTAAGACTGGCAGTGGGTCTCTAAATTCTTTCACATCTCCTAATTCCTGATCCTTTTAATTGGAGGTGCCAGGGATTGAACCTGGGACCATCTGTATGCCAATCACGTGCTCTGCCAGTGAGTCTTGGCCCCTTAGATTGCAACCCTTACTCCTCCAGCCTTGACAGCAACCGTAGCTGACAAACCCTGACAACCTGAAGGTGTCATTCTACAATATGGCACCCACTAGCTTTTTAAAAGGATGGAAGAGGCAAGAAGAAAATGAGATATAGACCACGTTCGGATAGCTTCTACATGTTCCCAGGCATAGCGCTGGATTATTCCTTCACTTGTGTTGTTCTCCCACCCTTATACCTTCTCCCTCACCTTAAGTGGGAAATAGCTGATTGTTTTTAACACCACTGTGCTGCACAGCACAACCCACCAAAAGAAATGATTGTCTTCCCCCTACTGCTGAAATCCCATCTCAGTTGAGGGGTCTCTGCAGCCAGCTAGTAGCACTGCTACTCTACCCAGTGTTATGGTGTCCTGTCTCTTATTGGTTTACTTCATTTATACTCTACCTTTCTCCCCAGTGAGAACCAAAGCAGCTTATATCATTTTCCTTGCCTTTATTTTATCCTCACAACAACCCTGGGAGATAGGTTAGGCTTGCCTACCTTTCCATCACAGATTGGAGTGTGACTACAGGACCTATCCAATGCCATACTGATGTGTACTGAAATGACACCCATGACAAACGCCATAAAATGCTGGCAACCATGGAGCACCCTGTTGGAAGAGAGTGCATAAAGTCATAAAGCTTCTCCTTCCAGCTACAATGGAACAGGTAAAAGTGATTTCAGCTTCTTCCTCGGTTCCTCACTTCCATTGTTTCCCTGCTTCCTTCCCTTGCTCTACTGATGCCATCCTTCTAGATCCTTAGTTTATTTATTTATGTCATTTATAGTCCACCTTTCTCACTGAGACTCAAGGCGGATTACATAGAGTGAGATTAGTACAATCAGTAGCAAGGACATTTCCATAAACAACGCCATAGGATTTTACAAAGACATAGCATTAGCAAGGATCCAATACAGAGTTGAAGAATTGCTGAAACAGAATGTAATCAATTCTAGGACTGACATTAGATAACATGAAGCACAGGTTATTATGTATAGGAGTACATATTCAAAGCAACAGATAATATGTAAGGCAATATAGTGGTGAAGGCTGTGGTCCCTAACTCATTAGCGAAGCATCTGAGACTCCCTCCCTACAATACTTCCCTCCTGAGTAAAAAGCTTTTTTGAATAATTCAGTTTTGCATTGTTTGCAGAAAGCCAGGAGAGTGGGGGCTCTCCCGACTTCCTCAGGCAGGCCATTCCACAGGGTAGGGGCCACCACAAAGAAAGTCCATGTTCAGGCTGCTGTTGATTTCACCCGTGTGCAGGCTGGCACCTGCAAGAAACCCTGTTCAGATGAGAGAAGTTGTCGTGGAGGGACATAGGGAGGGAGGTGGTCCTGTAGGTATGCTGGGCGAAGGCCATGAAGAGCTTTGTATATAATAACCAATACTTTGGATTGAGCACAGTAACTGATAGGTAGCCAATGGAGTGACTGTAGGATGGGAGTGATGTTCATGCTCTTGCTCGCTCCGGCTAACAGTTGAGCTGCAGCATTTTGCACCAATTGGAGCCTCCTAGTTAACTTAGATGGGAGACCAATGTATAGTGCATTACAATAATCAAGTTTTGATGTTATCATAGCATGGATCCAGGTGGCCAGGTTGGCCGTGTCGAGGTAAGAAGCCATCTTCAAGGCTAGAGTGAGATTGTAGTAAGCATTTTTTGCGGCTGCCTTGACTTGTTTGTCTAGTAGTAGTAGTAGTGCTGGATCCAGTATAACCCCATGGCTCTTGACTGAGTCTGCAAGGGTCAGACGAACTCCATCGAAAGTGGGGAGTACGTTTTTCAAGATCTCTGCCTTCCCAACAAGCATTGCTTCAGTCTTGTCTGGATTCTTTTCTCCCCAAGCCAGGAGAAAACAAGGGATCAGATTGCCCACCCAGACCAATGCTACATGATGTAAGCAAGTTACGGTGGCCATCAGTGACTTTACAGGAAGCACTACAGCTAGTCCAAAAGGCTGAGCACTAGCACCTCAGAATGGACAGATCCTGCAACCCTTCCACCTGGGACAACTCAGTTCTGTTCTCAGAACTGCTAAACATCGTCTAACTAAATCCCCAAGTTAACATTATTTTGGAGTCCAGTTTTAGAAAATGGTTCTTCCAAATGTTGCATATTATCAAAAAGGTGTGAGGCAGATAATGCTTAAAAATAGTTCACAAAGAAAATAATGAATACTCAAAATGTGAGGTCTATTTTTTCCCCCTTTGAATTGTTCAGGCAGTAGGAAACTCAAACCCACAAAATGGCAGAAGCATAAGGTGAAGCATGAGTGAACAGCCTCTGTGTGTATGTATAATAACCACCTTTTTTAAAGATTTTTTTTTTACTGTGGATTCAATATTATGGACTCATAATATGCAAACGCATTCTGCTTTTAATACACATTCACAGCATACATGTTAATAGTTCCAAAGGAGTTGTTACAAGATATGCTTTGAATATGTATTAGGAATTGTACACAATGTGTAACTAAGACCATTCTGTATTATGAATCCATAATGCAAAATGTGTAATACACTATAATAGCTTAAAAGGAACTATCATGATGTATGCTATGAATGCCTTGACTAAATTTTATAGGTCCCTTTATCTGATCTCTTAACTAATTCAACAGGATAATATTATTCACTATTCATATTAGAGAAATATTTTAGCTATACTTTTTTACATTTTAAGAAGGATTAGGAAAAAAAATACACTTTTGGTAGTGTCATCATTTTTGTAGAGGTCTGTGTCTGCCCCTTTTTATTGACAAGTTATTAGTTTGATGCTGTTGAGCAAATGCAGTGTAATTTTATGAGCGCTTACAAGTCTATACAAATACATGTAAAATATAGATTTCAAGTGACACAGACTGAAATGCTACTTGTGTACCAAAATGAAAGAAATACCATAATCTAGAAAAATCTCATTTTTCCCCTTCCCAGTAGTATTTTACCTATTATACGTACAAATAACATCTAAAATTACTATAATTGAAATACACCAGTGTGATAAAATTGTTTCCATTTATTCAGTTTGTTTACTCTGTGCATCTGATAGCACTTTTTGTACTACTGATATTACTGTTTGCTGATGGTGATTGGTACTTTCTCATACGCTTCCTCCTCCACTAGCAATTTCATGCTGTTGCCATTCAATCTACCTTGCTGGAAATCTGCTTATAAACAAAGGTTATTCAGAAAGTCTCTGAACATGTTTCTAAAGGTTTTTTTTTAAAAAAATAGTATGTAATGTTTGATGGAATTGTTTAGATAGCTGAGCATTAATCATACATAATAATTTTCTTTGAGATTTTGTATCATGCCTTGTAAAGTTTGGTGCAGCATAATTTATTTACCATTGCTGCATTTTTCAAATATGTTGGTGAACATAATGAATTACTAGTTGATGTTTTGTTGTGATGACATGTCAGTATGCCGCTTCATCCTACAATCATTCTACAACGATCCAAAACAAACAAAAGGTATCTACCTGTCACTGCATCGTCTTAATGGGATTTACTTCCTAGTAGGGCTTTTTTTCAGTGGAAACGCAGTGGAACGGAGTTCCGGAACCTCTTGAAAATGGTCACATGGCTGGTGGCCCCACCCCTGATCTCCAGACAGAGGGGAGTTCAGATTGCCCTCCACGCTGCTCTGCGGCATGGAGGGCAATCTAAACTCCCCTCTCTCTGGAGATCAGGGGGCGGGGCCACCAGCCATGTGACCATTTTCTCCAAGGGCAACCCACTGAGTTCCACCACCTCTTTCCCCAGAAATAACACCCTGCTTCCTAGTAAGTGTGTTTAGAATTGCAGACCTAATTCCTAGGGTAGCCAGGTCCCTATACCCTCTCAGCAGGAGCAGGGACGACCTGACACTTACCTCATGCCTTCCATGGGTCTTTTTTTGCATGCGCACAAAGCACACATGTTCCTGGCGCTGAGTGATGACATCACTTCCAGAAGTGATGTTGTCATGCTGGCCATGGGAATGCTCCTGCTTCGCGCAGGACTGATTTCGGCTCCAAATGAAGGGCGGGAGCACTCATGTGGCTGGCGCAACAATATCACTTCCGGAAGTGACTTGTGTCAGCTGGCAGGTGATCTCTGGGTGGCCAAAAACCTCCCATCAGTTGCCAGCAACTAGCAGGCATGCAGATAAACTGGCAGGCACCTGGAATCCCTACTAATCCCAGTCTCTAGTAACGAAACAGGGTAAAAGTCTGACACATAGAGAAATCAGTATTAGCCTATTGGAGCTAATAGCAAGGCATATGAGTTGTTTTCCTATGATATTTTGGTTGGGTCTGGGCGTTTTGAGAGGGTCCCCACAGGAAATTTTTGCTTAGAGGCCTATTGTGGCTCTCAGTATTCCTCGAAAAGGTTCTTATATCTTTAAATGTTAACAGTGGTATAGAAAATGGAATTTGTGCAGCTTTTCACCTTTTAACAGTGGAAAATGTAGAACAGGGACAAGAAGATGAAGCACCTTCAGATGCACTCTCTAAGGATCTGTTGTGGGATAGATCTGCTGTTGCCCTGTACTGATTACCCATTTATGCTCTACTTGTGTATCTAAAACTAAAGAAAATATTATAAAAAGGCCATCAGTTTCCAGGTCTCTTTCATACAAAGAAAACTAAACCCAGTAGGATTGCCCACTTGGGGAAGGGGGTGAGCATATAACAATATCATGATGGAGGAATGAGGTCAAACAGGCAATTAGGTTACAAACTTAATTTGCTTTCAAGGTTTTAAGATACAGAAGGGCTTGCCAGGACAAGGCAGTAAATGAGAAATGCTTGCTCCCTTAAGACCTAAAAAGCAAACTAGAAGACAGGTCTTCATCTCCATCCCAATCAGGCTTCACAGAGTCCTTGAAAAGTAGGCAACCTAAACAAAGCCATGCAATCAATTGCATTAGCAAGGCTAGAGATTATTATTGAGGAAACATTCAAACAGTCAGCTGAAGCAAAATTTGATGGTATTGCCTAATGGTTTGGAGATCTGATGCTCACAGGTACAAATCCTGTCTCCATAAACTGATGGTCTGATAACATGGTCTGCTATCCTCTGCTCGGAGAAATCTACTACTCGGAGAAATCTACATTTAGCAGTACAGATAATAAAGAACGAATATTCAAACAATAGCTGTATTTGGATCAACATAGTATAAAAATAGCTGAAAGTAGTTCACTTTCAGCTATTTTTATACTATGTTGATCCAAATACAGCTATGTTGATCCGAATACAGCTATGAGTTACACACAAAACTATTAACTATGGTCAACTTTATTTTGAATTTTAATGCTATTTTTAAAGTTAGGCTTCAACTTTGCTCCAATTACATCTCATTGGTATCAATGGGACACATGCATTTTTGAGGACTCATTATTATGTCAGTGTTTGGGACCTGCAACCGAAGTGTGTAGTTAGTAGATAAGACTTTTGGAGATCCACCTCCTATACTATATAAGAGCCTCTGTCAGCTCACACTATGTTTTTATTTGATGTTCAATGTTGATCTGAACCAAATGCTACTCTTGTATGATGTTAGAAAGAAAAAAAAAGGACATGGTGAGCTTAGGTAAGAGTTCCGCATATCATATAGTGGGTCTTTCCAGCAGATTAAAAAGAGCAAAGAAGTAAATGATACTGCATTTGCCTTTGCTGTATGTGAAAGCACAGGGCAGAAGGCAGGATGACAAATTTTTAATATCTGGAAACAAGATAGGGGGTTTGTTGCAGGGGTGAACCTCCCAACACATATATACACTAAAGACAGCAGCATGATTGTGATGATCGCATGAGGCAATTAATACTTAAGCTGGATGTTAATGTTTACATCCAAGTGTATGAATTTTGTTAATTACATTTTTCCGGAGACTATGGGCTGGATGGATTCCATGAAAGATTTCCACCAGTGCAACCATCTTTGTTGAAGAGCAAAAATTACCCTTCACGGTCTGATTGCATTAAAGTAATGTGATGGCATCTCCACTATCTTTCCATGTGCACAAACATATAGCAAATTAAATAAAATAATGCAAACCCACTATTTTCCCACCCATTGCTCTTGATGCACATTGTGTTGCTGTGTTGTTGGTCATGGGCACAAGCAGAAACACATTTTCCTTTCCATTCAGGCATCCTAGATCCAACCCTGGAACAATCCCAGCCCCAGTACAATCCTACAAAGAGTTATTCTAATGTACGCCCGTTGAAATCAACTGGCGTTACTCTTCACAAACTTGCACCGCTTGTTATATAGCCGAAGGGGGAAAGGTTTGCGCTGACGGCTGTTTCTTGCTTTGGCTTTTTCGTCCCACTTTCTGGCTTCGCCGTTAGCAATGCGGGGCCCTCAAGATAGTCTCTAGTGCCGACACTTCGTGTCAGACCTTGGTCCATTTTTCTACCAGCGATAAGAAGCCACTGACATGCTGCCAGCGGAGAAAGCCCTTTCCCTCACCACTAACAACATTTGGCAATGGGGAGAAAGGGGGCAGAAGCCGTGACTAGCATTGCCCAGACGGCGCTCGGTTTAAATTTTATTATTATTTTAAAAACGGTCTCTTTGTGCCGCTTTTCCACTCAGTTCCAAGAGGCGGACTGTTACTGTGGCCGCCTCAAGAAGCAACGGTTTTCAGGATGCGGAAACGACGGGGAGGAGGAAAGCGAGGAGAGAGCAAAAGACCCGAATTTAGGGCCGGGCCGGGCGACTTGAGTGGAAGTTGGAGGGAGTTTCCCGCGCGGGGAGGCTCGGCCTGGGCCAGGGCAAGCGGCTCCTTGGGGGTAGGCGGGCTGCTGCAGCTGCAAACAGCAGGAGGGGAAGGCGAAGCGGCAGGACCGGGGCGGGGGTGATGCTGGGGAACTAGCGGGGCTGCTAGGCGCTTCTCGGGAAGTTTCCCCCCTCCGTGGAAGAGGCGAGGCTTTGCAGCCTGCAAGGACATGCCGAGGTAGAGACGCCGAAGTTTTGCTTCTCGGGAAAAAAGGCTTTTGCAACGCCTCGCCTGCTCCTTCTTGCCCCAGGCGGAGCAGGCTTTGGGGCAGGGGGCTCTCGCGTTACGCGCGCTCTTTGTTTTCCCCCACTGCGAGTTTGCTTGTTTGGGTTTTTTTTTTTTAAAATCAGGACGGGAAGAGAAAACGGCGCTGGCTGCAGAGTTGCAGAGAAGTTGGGTTGCTTTTCGGTGGCGCGTCTCCTTTCGCAAGCCTCCCTTTTCTATTGCGTAAAAACCCCTTTGAAAGACTTTCTCTCCGCCCCCCTGCCCCCCCCCCCCGGTTTGTTTGCTCCTTTCAGGGTCTTGCGTTAAAGCTTGTCCAAAGGGAGGGAGTCAGCGCCGCGTTGCTCGGAGGAGAGAGCTGGCAGATGTCCCGAGCGAGAGAAACTCTTCCTCCAGGGCCTGAAGGGCCAGCGCGCGCAGCTCCGGCTGAACGCAGCCTTTTGATCGCACTCCCTCGAGGTAAGTTGCCTGGAAGTTTCTCTGCAGTTTGGCTTGGGCTCTTGAACAAAAACGCACAAGACTTTGCACTGGCGCGCCCCCTCCCCGCTTTTCTCTTCAGTATTTCACAGGCTTTGGGAAAGAGAGAGCGGTGGCTTGTGCCTGCTTTCCTGGCCTTCTGTTTATTGTTCTTGTATGTGCTCGCAACACCTCCCAAATTCCTAAGCAAGGCTGAGGCATGCAAGAGCGAAAACGGCCTGCGTAGGTCAGCTGTGGTACTTTTCAGCTCTCAGAAGGGCTAGAGGCTCTTGGGCCTTCCTTCTGCCTCCAGTATGTATAAGTGTTCTCAGAGTATATAGTGTATATTTAACGCCTACTAACTTGTGCTGTTTCTTTAATTTCTGCCATGTTAACTAGCCAATAAGGTTTCCAACAAGTTCTGAAGGGTAGGTCACGTGATGAAGCCTGTGCTTATGTCAAAGGCTGTGTGTTCTCTAGACTCAAAGAAGTTAGATACGTTTCCGGTACCCTTTCCTGTGAACACATTGAGGGAAGTGAAGACCCCTCTCACGTATTTGAAGAGAGCTTGGAGGATTCTGGTTGCTTCTTGATTTTATGCTTGGAACATGGCAATTGGATATTACTGAGTAATATCTAAAGACTAGAGGAATCTTTATACAGATGCAATAACATAGTTCCACTCGTAGTCTTGTTTGGGGTTTCAGGTGGGTAACTGTTTTGGTTTGTAGTAGGAGAACAAAACTTGGGCTCAGCACCTTGAAGGCCAACTGGATTTCCAGGGTACGAGCTTTCAAGAGTCAGAGCCCCATTCATTCCAAAAGTTAGAGATTCAGACATGCTTCCACATCCTAGAAGATTGTTAAATGGATTGCTGTTGGTGTATTGTTCTGATTAAAATTTTTGAATTGCATGGGGAGAAAGTAACAGCCAAATTCTGTACTTGCTTGTTCAGCTGTAAATCCCATAGAGTTCAGTGGGACATCCTGTACCGTCCTGTGCATCTTGACTTGGAAGTAAGACCCACTGTGTGTGTGTAAATGTATATGGGACTGCAGCATGGTGTAGCAGTTACTGCAATTGGCATATGCATATGAGTACTTTCATGAGTGGTCTGCTTGCATGACTTGTGATGGGGGAGTAGGAAACTCACATAAAGCAAGCTGCAGAATCAGTGCCCTGTAGGGTGTCACTGAGAAATGGCAATAGGAATTGTCTGCACTTGTAGGGGAGGGATCGGTACCCCTCGTCTGAACCATTTTCTTTAAAATACCCTGGCAGGAAACTACAAAAAAGAGAAGCATTGTAAGTTGTGAAGCAAATTCATTAAAATACAGAATCCCTGGCAATTAGGAAGATGATTGAAGCCCTCTGGCTGGCAATTGGGATCTGGTTGCTCATATAAGGCAGGGGAGTAGGTTTGACATACTGGTCAAGCAGGAAAAAAACTCTTAATTTGTAGTTCTTAGTTGGTCAGAGAAGAGGAGAGTCACACGATAGCAGAGGTTGCCTCACTAGGATCTGGG
The DNA here is from genome assembly GCF_028583425.1 of Eublepharis macularius. Lineage (NCBI taxonomy): Eukaryota > Metazoa > Chordata > Lepidosauria > Squamata > Eublepharidae > Eublepharis > Eublepharis macularius. The sequence continues at coordinate 76,684,186 of NC_072798.1, forward strand.
AGACCCGAGTTCAATTCCCCACTGCTCCATAGAAGCTTGCTTGGGCTAGTCACACAGTATAGCCTAACCTCCTTCATAAGGTTGTTGTGAAGTTAAAATGGAGGAGGGGAGAAAAACATCAGCTTTGGATCCCATTGTGGAGAAAGGTGGAGTATAAACGCAGTAACTGACTATCTTGGGGTGGAGCCAGTTACATCCTCTTCCATAGGTTATTGGATGTCACAATCAAGTGACTGAAATTGTTTGCCTGTACATTAGAACAAGAAAGGATTGACACAGTCCTGTAGCCAGAAATGGTAAGGGCACACAGGTGCAGGGAGAGAGAGAAGGGTCTGAGAGACTGGAAGTCAACTTGAAACTGTAAAAATCTATGTACGTCTGGTTTGTGCTATATGCTGTAAAGTCACTTCTGGCTTATGATGACCCCTATGAATTAACAACCTCGAAAACGGCCTATCATTAATTGCCTTGCGCAGGTCTTGCAAACTGAAGGCCTTGTCTTCATGTCTGATTTATATAATGCTACTTTATTAGTTTAAATAGCGTTTAATTTTTAAAGGCCAGTTACCAAAGTGATCAGATAGGCCATAGAGGTTCTGACTGATGTTTCATTCAAAGAAGAAAGTTTACGTAACATTAATTGACCAAACAAATTTGGGGCCTTTCAGACAAAAAGAAACAGAACCTCAATAGTGGCGCTCTGTGGTAGGTAGACATAATCCTAAGCATATATTTAGTCAGAAGTGAGGCCTACTGATGACTGAGAGTTACTCCCTGGAAAACGTGCATAGGGTTGGCTGCCCAAGAAGCCTCAGAACAGTTGGAAGAATGACAGTAATGGAGAAGTGAGGATGTCATTCTAAATTCATTCTCAAAAGGAGCATCTGAGAAGAGCTCAAGTTAATGGAAAGGAAAAGAAGAGGATGGCAATACCAGCGATTAAAAGGATGCTAGTATTTGATACAAAGGCCAAGATATTGTCACCTGTACATTCCTAAACAGTATCCTCAAAGTACAGCCATTTACAGTTTTTTTTCTGTAAATAGAAAAAGTACCTGCAGCATTAAAACAAATTCCAGAAATTAATTGATTTCACCATTGGGGTGCTTTTTTACCCCAAACAGTATAACGTATTGGGATTTTTAAAAAGCCCCATGATATTTTTTATGAAGAGTAACTGATCCAAAGAATTGGTGAAGGGAAGTGTTATAGTTGTAGGTTGGCACAAACAATGGTCTTATATTGGAGAACATTTACCTCACTGAAGTAAGATATGTTCTGAGGGTAGAATAATAAGCCCCAGATAAGTCGTTAATGCTTAATAATTATAGATGTTTTACTTTACAGGTTGTTGGTTTTCTAACTTCTTATGTGCAAAGTTTGGCTATTATGAAGCAGTCACCTCAGCTGCTACAAATTTGAATTTGCTTGGTCACTGTTGCAATTTGAAATTTGATTAAATGAATATTTTTTTTTTTACATTTTGCACAGATTGTCCAAAGGACTTGGGCATATAATTTGACTATACTTCATTCAGTCTATAAACACTATATACGTTTCTTGGGAACATTATATCATGTTTTGCTAGTGATTTTCTTAAGTTTTAACATTTGTCTATAGGACTCCAGTTCTAGGAAACAACAAAGGGTACAAACTAAGACATCTAAAATGTGAAATTTTTAGAGGTTTTGAAGTTACTATATATTTTTTTTAACCTGAACCTCCCATGTTTACAACATTATTCTGAACCCTTTGTCAATTTAACTTGTCTGTCCATAGTCTCCTCATGAGGAGATGCTGGGTGTAATCCTGAGGAAGTATGTGGGTAGATCCAGAGGAGTTAGCCGTGTTAGTCTGTAGTAGCAAAATCGAAAAGAGTCCAGTAGCACCTTTAAGACTAACCAACTTTATTGTAGCATAAGCTTTCGAGAATCACAGTGCTCTTCGTCAGATGGCATCTGGCGAAGAGAACTGTGATTCTCAAAAGCTTATGCTACAGTAAAGTTGGTTAGTCTTAAAGGTGCTACTGGATTCTTTTTGATTATGTGGGTAGGAGTCATAGTTGTACTGGGGAAGGGGGAGAGTGGAGAGGATGGCTGGTAAGCAGTGCTTTAGTTAGTAACATGGGAGTTACCAGAGTTCGAATGGTCTGCAAATTACTCAATTCAACCTAGAAACACCCCCCTTAATACCAAGGAATTCTCTGTGTTGATTGTTACAGTGTCATTATGGAAAAGCACTCTCTCCAGGCTGCTAGCTGCAGACAGAGATGGACAACTTATAAATCGTGTAGACCTCACATTTTTTGCCCCTTGGTCTCACTTGTAGTTACTGACATCAAGGAGAGAAAAAGCAAATAGTAAAGAGTCAGTGGAGAGGAGGTTAAAGGATGAGTTCAATCTGTCTGGGGATAGGAACCAGTTCCAGGGCCATCTTTTGTTTTCCTTCGTTCATCCTTTAGAGGCTGTTGGGTGGAATTGGCCATTTCCCCTTGTATCGCCACAAGGAAGAAGGTTATACTTTAAAATAATCAAATCTAGCCATTCAGAGTGCAGGTTGGTGTACTTTTTAAAGAAGGTCTAAGCTAACAGGAATGGGAAATAGTTGCTGTTTGGGGGATGAGATCCATCACGCACTGTGGAGCTGACATTGTAGGAAGGGAAGTCTAGTCACCTTCCAAAGAGAGAGGCTGACAGATAATCTGACAGATAATAATTTAATATTTATTTTTAAATCTCCTTTCTTCATTCCTGTTGGATCTGAAGCTGGGTTTGGAAAACAAAGCCAAATAACCAGGGTGATGCAGTTGTTTTTTTAAAACTTGAATTGTATTAATGCAGTTGTCTTTAATTGCATGTCTGACTCCTCTCCCAGATTAGGGAAAGGCCATTAGTTCAGTATCTGTGCTTGTGAGCATAGCAGTCCTCTAAGGTAGTTTTATGGCATAGCAACTTTTAAGTGTGAATTATATTGTAACTACTCACATTTAATAGGCAGAAACTTTGATGAGATAAGAGATGAAATTCATATATAACCCTGGTTTACATAATTTTTGTGTTAGAACCTTTGGACAGAGGTTGTTGAGTTTGCTGATCTATTTGGCTGTCCTGTGGTAGCATTTTTATTTTATTTATTTACATGCCATCCTTCAGCAAGTTCTCCTTAAGTGCAAGGCCTCTGTTAAGTGGCCATCCCCATGCAAATATCTGTGACCAAGAAAGGGAAGTCATCTCTCAGTGGGAGAGGCATGGAGATTGCACCTGCCGACACTGGAACCAGACCAAAGACAACAATCCATGCTGCCACCCCTCCATCTCAGCACTGAGATAGATTATTGAAACCTGAAGTTTTGCAAGCTTTCTCATTTTCCCAGTGTATGCAGCTCACTTTACTGGCAACGATTTAATGTTATGAGTAATAGGGTCATTTTTTTCTGCTTTTCAGTAAGTTGCTAATGTTTCTCAGTCTTATTAATACTCCTGTTTTGAGTGATGAGTAATATCTTGTGATTTGGTTGTCTCTTTTTTAATTGTCTTAGTATTATGTGGTTCACTTTGACTTTAATGCGGCTGTGAATTTAATATAACAAAATGCAAGGTTTTTGGCAGAGCTTCAGAACTGATGTTGCAAGGGCACACTTCAGTGTTCAGTTTCATGTGCATAATTCTAGCTAAGATGATTAATACATATGTAGAAATAATATACACGTAGTCCTTCTGAAGAAAAACATGAACCATCTTGGAATGGCTATCTTGAGAGCCATTGAGTTGAAATTTCTGATCTTGGATTCTTTTCCAGCCAGATTATACTGACTGGAGTAAGTGGGGGCAGACTCAATGGTTCCTTTAGTGTTCCTCCTATAGTCACTCAGCGCTGAAAAGGTAAGCAGTTTTTTTCAGTATAAAAGTGCAACTTGCCACTTCAGCAGTGTGACTGTTTGCAGCAGACACTTCAAAGAAATTTCTGTCTGAACTCACCTTTCTTGTTTGCCCTCATAGGGCTTCAGTGAGTTGCAGCCAAACCACTTAAAAGATTAAACTGCTAAAATTTGTGAAGTATCTAGATAGACCACCAAAAATTGGTGTTCATGCAAATAATGCCTTTTCTCATTTAGACTTGCCAACTTTAGATTTTGACACTTGAGATTTGTAGCATTTTTATAGCAACTCATGTATATGATCTGGAGGCTCCTTTGAAAGTTGGAATGTAAAGCTACCTGAAATTTTAAATTAAATACCATTGTGTTTTTGACTTTGAGGGGGAATATAGATACAGGAATGTAATAAGGCATGTGTATCTATGTAATATTTCGTATAACTATTTCGTAAAACTCTTTAATTAATTTGAGTCAAAATGTTCTGAGTATCAGATGGATGAACTGATTATCTCTGGCACACTCCAATAATGTTGGGGCCAGCTGTGTTACATGTGCCTTAGAAACATGCTTGTGTGAATATGGCTCACTTTCCAGTTGTAGTCCAGATTTGTATTAAGACATTCCCAGGCCTAAGAAAGAAACTTTATTTCCTCTGCCATTCAGGCTGTTCCTGAGGATCTGCTGGCTTAGGTTCTACCTCTGGCCTCAGAAACCTTTAAATCTCTATAGTGAATCACATGCTAGTAATCTCAGTTAATAATGTGCTCTCCCAAGTTTTGAAGGAAACCTGAATCTGCTGTAGAATGAGATCAAGAAAGATAGGTGGGAGACTGGGAAATTAGCAATTCTCAAGCCACCTAAATTACATACATTACTCGTTGTTAATAACAAGTAATGAAAGGTACCAGAAAGCCTGTTACTCCAGGCATCAAAGTGGTATACAACTTACATAAGAAGCGAAGAAGGCAAGATAACTGACAAGGAAAATTACAGCTACTGAAGATCCATGCTGGGATCCAAGCACCAATGTGGTTTGAAAGCATCTAGATGCTAAATGCCCCCCAAAGCAGGTATTCTTAATGAGTATCAACAGGAGCTCTACAGCTACACAAATATGGAGTTGGAGGCAATCAGAAGCACACACTTGAGAGCAGATTCCAGCCCAATTATAGAGTCTTGGAGCAAGGGTTGGATTGTAAGTGCACTCTGGCCTGTAATTAGGGAAGAAGGGGTGATCCAGGATTTTGGGAATAATTCCACATAAAGTAAAAAGAGGGGGTAGTTCCAGGAGAGGAAGGGGTAAGTTAGGAAGAGGGTTCAGTTTGAATTGCCCATACCTTTTTTTTTTTACAGGAGGACCCACGGCATTTTTTTACAGAAATATATATAGTATCCTTATCTCTGTGCTCCTGAAGCTAATACTCTGTGGGGACTATTCTTGCTTACAGCAACTTGCATCACTGCTTGGATGGATCTTCTAAATTATGTGGAAAGTTCTACACAGTAACAATTGGAACATCTAGTGCCAATAAGGAAATTTTTCATGTCCTCCCATTCTCCTGGAAAGCTTTGCTAGATTTTGGGATGAGAGTAGAGGAAAGTTACCATATGGAAGCCATTTGATGTTGGGACAAAAAAGTACTGTTTTGTTGGTTTCAGTAGTAAAAAGGTAAAGGTTCCCTGTGCAAGCACCGAGTCATTACTGACCCATGGGGGGTGGTTTGCCACTGTCTTCCCCAGTCATTTTCTTATAAAGGGAAGCATTTAGGTTCAATGCCTGAGAAATCCCTCGACATGGCTATGCTCTTTTTGGAATAATTGATTAGTATAAAAAAGAGGGAGAGCATTTTTGCAAATTGTAGCATTACCTTTTTTAAAAAAACACACACAATTTGCTGCTGTGGTATTTTAGGTGTCCTTGCCTGTGGCCCATTTAGTACCTTAGGTTTGCACTGAACCACAAACAAATCTATACAAGTATGCTTTGGGAAATGCCCATTGATAAAGTAGTTTGTAAAGGAGGAGTAATTTGAACTGATGCCTACAGTTTTATCTTTTGTTCTTGTTTAGAAAAATCTGAAGACAGAATGGCTGTAGAGGAGCGAGAGATAACAGAACCTTCAAATAACCAAAACATACAAGCAAATACACAAGCCCAGTCAGTGTGGGAAAATAATGCTCATGATGACCTCGTCAGAAGTAAGTATTACCAGAACAAATTGTTGCTGTTTAGACTTTTTGTAGTGTAATTTGTGTACTGGGTTTGTCAGTTAAATCTTTATCGAATACAGTTTGTGTGAACTGCAATGTGTGTTTGTGGAATTTCTATCCAGGGATTATTTTCACATCTGTCAAACTAAAATGTAAACATGAAGTTTGGTTACTTGTATGCTATACCACGTGAGGAAGGCCTTCTATGTAATTTGTTTTAAATTTATATTTTAAATTAATGCACTGTTTCATAGTTTCAGTCAGGGCTTTTTTTCTGGGAAAACAGGTGGCGGAACTCAGTGGGTTGCCCTCAGAGAAAATGGTCATGTGGCTGGTGGCCCTGCCCCCTGATCTGCAGACAGAGGGGAGTTTAGATTGCCCTCCACGCCGCTGGAGCAGCGCGGAGGGCAATCTAAATTCCCCTCTGTCTGGAGATCAGGGGGTGGGGCCACCAGCCATGTGACCATTTTCAAGAGGTTCCGGAACTCCGTTCCCCCGCTTTCCCCCTGAAAAAAAGCCCTGGTTTCAGTGTTGAGCTACCTTAATAAATATCACCCTCATTTTGTGTATTTTTGTATCTTACGTCTCTCACAAGCCATCTCAGGTGTATTGTGGGGGGAAAAGTTTCAAGTACAGCTCCCCCTCCTCTCCATCCTAGCGAGATCATGTGGAGCAACTGTAGAATTTGTTTTAAAAAAACAATTGTAAATCGAAAGGATAAAAGCTAGTTGATTAAACTGTTGTCTACAGTCCTACACCTGTTTATCCAGAAGTCAGTTCCTAGTTATTTTTGTTCCAGGAAATCTTGACTAGATTGTCCCAGAAGAGTATTGCAGATGCAGAGCTGTAAAGGATTATTTCAGAATTGTTGGGTCATATGAAAGCTCTGCGCCCCCCCCCCCCAATTCTCCCCTTTTTAGCTGTTCGAATGTAAATTGGTACATTAAATAGGTTGGAGATACCTCAGTGTTATTCAGGATTCCTCAGGAACCTGTATGTGTATGAAGGTCTTAATCCAGCCATTCTTTTGCTGTGACGTGCATAAAACCACTGTTTCTCAGTTTGCCTAAATGTATGCTGCATCCCTTCCTCCTTTCTTTAATTCTGAAATAGGTATATTTGCATATGTTGTTAAATGGTTTTGCTAGAATTATTCATTTCTCCATCTTCCCAAAAATTGTACCATGCTTAAACCCCTGATACATAGATGTGATCAATATTCTTGCCAGAAGTCATGTCATAAAAGAGCATAAATGTTTTTATTAAAGTGTGTATTTACAAGTGGAATATAAAAATATATAAAAAGTATTGTATTCGCTGAACTCAATAACGTAACTTTCCATAAAATAGATTTGAAGTTTCACCAACATGAGGGTTGGCGTCAGACTGTTCCTGTGCGTACAAGAACTTTGCAGAGTTTGATTTTCCTCCTCTTGTTACTGGAACTGCTCTTTATTTGAATGGGGAATTAGCTTAGCAGTCCAGAACTAAATTTAGCGCGGATCTAACCAATGTATACCAAGGTCCTGTTTTTCGGAAATTCACGTGATAAAGAGGCAGACTACAATTATTCAATCAATAAGGTGTATTTTCTAATAGTGTGGCGTATGCCTGAACTTACACACACATACAAGATTACATACAAGAGCTAGGAAATACAGAGTAGGAAAATTAGAGATGGCTGCATGAGCTGGATACCATGATGACAAGGGCATACTTATAATCAGTAGGCAGGTCAGAGATATAGCAATGGTGTGGTCCAGCGCCAGCACCGGAACCATGGAAAGACAGCAAGAGGGCTGGGATAGGAATGGCACGCGCGCCCTCGGATTCGAGGGGCTAGCTTATATACTTTCAAATTACCCAGGGGCTGACGCTCCTTTCAGTGGTTCTCACGACTTAAATCAAAGGATTTGGAGCCATCGGAACAGCCTTGATTGGACAATGTTTGAAGTCTGATTGATATATCATGACACCTTTTGGGAGAGGGGACGGGGGAAGGAAAGGGATCCGGGCAGTTTGCATGTTCCCAGCGCTCATCCTGGTGCCTTCAAGTCCGGAGTGCAAAGGTTGCTTTGATGTGTGCTTGTTGATTGCCCTGGCTGACCGACGATCAATCTCCATTCTGGATAGGTGTTAAGATATGTAGAGGAGAGCGGAATTCTCTCGCTGTGTACGTGGTCAGCTCGCTTCTTCGAAATGGCTTCCCAAAGCAGGCTGTTCCCCTCGGTTTCCTGGCTGCCTGAGAACATGGCTTTCGTCTGGGCATGGCTAGGGCTTACCAGCAGACTGCCTGGCAGTGAGGGCACGCTTGGTAACCAGCCCGCGGGAGGCTCCCGGCAGGAGTTGGCCAGGGGTCGCCTGGTCAGCTCGCTGAAGGTCTTCCTGGCTGGCATCTGTCTGCTGGCAGCGTGGCTGGGGCCCAGGGTGAGGCAAGCTGTCATGGCAGGCGAGGGAGCAGCGTTTAAGACACAGTCCGTGGTTGGTAACAGGGCAACATCACACAGGAGAGTCCAGATATAAGCTTGAGCAAGGCAGTGCCACGCAAGGGTCCTGACAGCAATTGTCTAGGAAACTGACAGTCTGTTGCAGCATCAGATATGAAACTGACATGTGTATTAGAGGCACAGGTGCAAGGCAGTCTTTTAGTGTAGAACTCAGACAGAGTACATGGCTGGCTTCAGGCAGGAGGGGGGGGCTGCTCGGTAGCACTCTGCCCCCTTGTGAGAGTCCCGAATGTGACCCAAAACATAAGAAGGGAGAAGTGGGAAAATTTGAGAGAGAGCGTGTATTGTTTCAGGATCACTCTCAGTTAAAGCACTGCTTTATATATCACTGAAGTCTGTTGAAGTCATGCGAAGTCAGTGAGCATTTCCTCTAAGAACTCTATTACTTTCTCCCCTACTGAATTCTCTCCCTCCCTCTCCTCGTTAGCAGCATGAGTATTGTAGTTCTTTAGCATTCCTGGACCAGGCTGAACAAGGCTACTCCTGTTAGATGCTGGGGGAAAATAACGCAACATTTTGTTGCAGGTATGATGTTCCCTCATCCTTAAGCAACAGAAATGGCACCTGAGGCGTTTTTAAAATTCCAAAAATAACTAACTCGTTTATTTGATTTAGAAGGGAAATGCCAGATGAAATCAGGGGTTGGAAATTTCTAAGGTTCTTCAATATTCTCTCTCTGAGGTAATATCAGAACATTTACAGTTCTTATCTCCTTCACAGATACTTAAAGGCTTCTGTTTTGAGGCTTTGGTTCCTTTGTTTTTCCTCAAGCACTCTAGTATATTTCTTTTAGTATCCTTTTTCTCTTCTGCAGTTAGGAATGTTGGTACCCACTTTCTAGTACCCCGATCGCCTTCTCTCCAAACACCAGTGCTTTCCTTCAGTTGTTAACTGAATTTGAAGGTCTCCACAGGCAGTTTTCAACCACACCGACCAGGGATCTGCCTGTTTGACTAAGTAGGGAAAATATCCTCTCCTTAGAACATCTACCCCTTTCTTTGGCGTGTTTGAGAGTCTGCACCTGCTTCCCAAACCTCCTTGCCAACTTTCCTCAGCTTTCCTGCCCGTGTTAAAACAGTTCTTCCTAGGACTCTGTCTCCCAGCTCTTCACATTCCATTCCTCTCTGTTGGGACTGACAAAAAACCCTCCTCTTTCCAGCTCATGCTACTCAATCAGATCCTTTGGGGTAGCCTGTCACTCAAAGCTCTCTGATTTTGTGAGGGATTAACTCTTTACAGTCCTGCAGCTGTGTGCGTGTACAGCCCTTCCAGGCTTTTTAAAACATGCAATCTGTCACACAGGCCCTCAGATATATTGTTTCACACAGTGTGAAATACTTTAATAAATACAAATATTATGAAATGTTTGCATATTATATGAGACTGACTCATTAAAGAATCTGTTTTTCTGTGCTAAATGTAACAAATAAGATGAACTATGCATTTGTCAAGAACTGTGCTCCCTGTTTACCACTGTTTTAATGACTCAGAATTTCTCTTTCTCCAATTTGCCTACCTACACACTTACAGTATTGCTCCTTTTGTTATAAGGCTTTTAAGCTTCCATGCATAAATGTTTCCAGATGCTTGTTTTTAACCAATAAGTATTCCAGGAAGATATATTTGGTTAATTTTACTTCAGCTATTCAGTGTTAGAAATATTTTTGCTGTATATTCACTGTAGCTTTCAGGAGTTAAATATCACAATCACCTACTTATTTTGCCATCTAGAAAAGGATACTCTTGGCTGTGTTGTAGTGTGACTAAGGTTGGGATTCAAGATTTGGAGGAAATAAAGTTTCAGCAACAGTTAGTGTTATAGTGGTGCACAAAATGTGAGCATCTTGAAAAGTTGATTAAGATTAACATAACATTGCAGATCTTTAGAGTTGCCAGTAAGCCTAAACAAAAATGTTCTGTCTCTTTGACAGAGACTTAATGGGAGATTATTTACCTTCATGCCGTGAAAGGTATTATTTACCTTCATGCCGTGAAAAGCATTTGCTTGCCATTTTAACACCTTAAGTTTATGTTAAAGGGTGGACCATTCTTCAAAGCCCTGTTGGCAACCATAGAAATAGTTCTGTCAAAGTCATTAGTCTACAAACATAAACATTAGCCCGATTGACCATATGGCCTGTGTTGGTCATTTTTGGCTTGAGAATAAAAGAACCAATAATTCCCTTTCAATTTACTAAAGCTTTTCTGATTTGTTGCCTTGAGTAGACTTATATTTGCTACAGTCAACCAGAGGAGTAGCTGTTTATAAGTTTGATTTAATAAGAACAACACTCTCTCTTTGTAGTGCCTTCTATGGATTGTGCTTCGGAAGAAACAACTAGATCAATTCATGGATGATAGTAATATTAATGGCTGTTACTTAGAATAGACTAGGATTGACAAAAATGGCTTGAGCCATACACACAACCATAAAGGTAGTACTGCTTCTCATGCTTCTTTGCTCTAAGGGACAGTCTGTACTCTTTCCTCCCTAGTGAGCTACACGCTTGCTGCTTCTTTCTTGCCCAGGCCAGCATTATTTTGTGATAGCTCAGTTTCCCGATACCTTTCCAGTTGGGACATTGCTGTAGTAGTAGATTCTAATGCCTCCTCGATGTTCTTAACCTCTCTTGTTCCATTCTATGGTTGAGAAAGGTGGGGAGAGAGACTCAAGGACAGTGTGTTTACTTGAACTTGTTAACTGTATGGGATCAACATGCAGTGTTTAGATTGCACTTCAGTAGTAAAGTTAGAAATTGGAAGTGTCTGACAGGTATGCTTCCTACTGTTCTGTTACTGTTTTCAAATGAATAACACGTTTGCGCTTGGAAAGGGTTAATGCATTGATTTGGCTCAGTTGTTACAGTAGATTTTAGAAATGTTTTAAAATGTTATTGCACAGTTATCATTTCATGGTACAGTATTTGTTAATCTTTGTTCAAGAAACCTTTATTGTAACTAGTTGTTATTGAAAACCAATATTTAATTTGGATTAATTTGGATTATTTATTTTTAATCTGATTAGCTTTCTTAAATGTTTATTGCTGAATTTTGGTACCAGTAGGATCTTATGTTGAAGAAATGTTCTTGACATTAGTGGTTTTCTGCTTCTATTGTCATTGCTCATGTTTTAACATTTATTGTAGTCACAGAGGGTTTTTTGCCAAATTTCAGTAAGGTATATATTTTTGTAATTGATAGTTGTACTTGTATCAATGAAACAATACCTACAGAACTTGAATACACACATGTTGGATATAAAAGTTCAGGAACAGTAGGCATAGGAAATTCCAATGTCTTGTAAACTTGTTCAGATTTAATCTTCCTGTTGCTCAAACAGGACTTCAGCTTTGTGATATTTAAGAAAACAAGAAGCATCTCCCATATATTCAAACTGTCATGAATAATTGATTAATAATAATCCAGTTCTCAAGATTAAATAGCCTATTATATGCTGAAGTTTTACAGATAGAAAGGTCACTGCCATCCATCATTTCAGCTTCAAATTTATCCTCTTCTTCACTAAACATCCACATGGTAATTTCTGGAAAGGAATATTTTCATCCCGATGGAGAGAATAAACTTATGTTGGATATGCTGTACTTACCTTATAAACCTTTGGTAGGAATAGGACTTCCTTAACTGTGTAAGTTTTTAAATGATTATGCATTTTAAGGTTACATATGGTGTGCTATTAAAAATTCCTCCATAGTTTTTGAGCAACTGACAAGGCTGTGTTTGTAATACTGCCAGTTTGCACATTTTAGAAATAACATTCTGGTGATTTATTGTTCAGGGAGATCAAGATCCACTCATATGGCTATCTCAATTGCACAGGGATTGCAAATACAAGGATAGGTTGCTTGTGTGAAATCTCTGTTGGACAATAGCCCTTGATAATACTACGTACCAACATAGTTTTTGTTCCCTCAGCGTCACAGGAAGTCACTGTCACATCAAAGCTATTCATATGATCATATATTAATATGGTCATATATTAGATATCAAATGGGACATTCTCTAAGGGGCCAGTGCTATGATGCCTTTACTTGTATTCTGCTCTCAAATGGAGACCCCGCCCCTAAAAGCTGGCTTTAATGATAATTCTGGCAAGGGCAGTCAGCGTAGCTCACTGATGTGCTTTGTATCATCTGTTTTATCTAGATAAAGTATTGATAATACACATTGATCTTAAATCTGAGAAGGACTTTCATTCTCCAACCGTTCAAAAGTATTAGTACTATTAACATATGTGATTCTGAGGTAGATTGGACTTGCAGATGGTGTAAGTATGGGCCAGAGTGATCAGTGTATTGTTGAGAAGGGATAATTCTGCTTTCCTGGATAAGATTACTGTTTACTACTTTTATTATTTTTGTGTCCTAGTGCATTAATCAATTTTAAAAGTTTTGGATAATGACAATCCCCACCCCAACTTTTAAGTTTTCACTCTTGTGATAGGCCTCATTGTTTAATAGCCCTCTTTCTGCTTTTGTTCATAACTCAGAGCTTTTTCATCTAAATAGATATAGGAGATTCTTTAGGCATGACCAAGTATCTGATTTTGATGCTTTCTAAAATAAAATACAGAATGCAATAATTGTGTGAAGCAAATGCTTCCTAAATCTGTCTTATTTTCCTGCTATAATGCCTCCTTATGCATCCTGGTAGAAATAATACTTCAATTTATGCTAAGATGTATGTTGCAGTAGTTTTGCTGCTAATTTAAAATAGTTTTGCTTGCATTAGTTGTGCACAGAGTACAAGAAATAAAAACCTGCTTATGATATTCTTCATATAATATTATGGTTCAAGATAACGAGATGTGGTAATCTGCAATATTTTACAGTAATAATATATTCAGTTGTCAAAATAGCTATTTTGCCAAAATTGTAAGGCATGGAATGCATCCTTACTATTTTCTGGTTGAAAATGTTAACCATCTTTTCTAAAAGAAAATACTTAAAATAAAAATTGTGTGGCAATTTAGTTGCATGTGCACAACTCTGTTCTCTCTCTCTAGGTGTACATGTGATAAGTTTATCTCTCTGAAATAAATGCAGTGGAAATTTGTATTTGAGTAGTCTGTAAAATGTGTTCAGTATTTTATGGCAGGCGGAGAAAATTACCTGTCTATGTATATTTGTGTTTCAAAGTCCAGTTAAAGCGGACATTCTGACAAACTGCTTGCCTCAGGTCAGCAGCTGTATGGCTGACTTCTGTCCGTCTTTGGTTCTAAAACTGAATGTTTGATCAATCTGGCAGAGTTCAGGCATGGATCTGGAGGTGTCAAACCCAAAGTAGGCCAGTGGACTTCAAATGTTCTTGACCTGGGAAGCAGCTTAGGACTCACTCAGTAGCAGGCGTGTGGTAGGAACCATGGGACATCACAACTATCAATTAATAGCCTTCTGAGGCCAACTGGGTGGCAACCTGAGAAAGGGCCTTTTCTGTTGTGGCTCTAAAACTTTGGTATTCCCTCACCAGGGAATACACCTGTCTCTATTGTTATCCTCTGCTAGCAGGTGACTATTTTTTTTTGTTTGGTTTGTGTTCCTTCACTAACTCTTATTAGGCCTCCTCCCTATTTGTGTTATTTGGTTTAAATACTTTATATAAATCTTTGTATTTTTAATTCTGTTTTCAATATTTGAAGCTTTGGGAATCACTTTTGGGATCTTGAGTTAGGTGGAAAGGTACATAGAAATGTTTAAAGAAAATACAAAATAAGAAGATGAAGAACCAGAATGCTGACTTTACCATTGTCAAGGCCAGGGTTGTGGGCTGCTGGAGAAGTGATCTGGGGGCAGAAAACATAAGCTGAACCCCAGGAGACGCATAGCAGCGTGGAACTAGTTAGCAAGCACGGGTTCAAGCAGCCCTCTTCCTGAAGGCTGTGCCTTCTCTTCTGCTGCTTCCACTCAGCTGCTTTCCTCCCTACCAGTTGTAATGTGGTTGTTGCCTGTTGCTTGCAGTGTGGAGGAGCCTTCCTTGCCCCTGTAAGATTAAATTTCTTTTTCTGGCACTTTCTCAACCCCTCAAAGCTGGACCAGATTTTCAGGCGTTTTAGCAGAATCATGAAGAAATGATTTAGGTTTTAAATGAAAATGTTAGGCAGGCATCTTATATGATTATTACTGTTGGCTTTTAGGGGCATGAGGAGGAGGACAGCCAATCTGGTTACTTTCTGTTTTGTTGTGAGCTCAAGTTTTGTTTAATGCATAAGAGTTGGAACAGTTTCTGCTTGTAATTTGGTTCAGGAAATTCAGGCATGAATTACATATTCTGCGTGACTTGAAATCTTTCCCCTTTGAAGAAGACAGAATTTTGTATTAGTGGCTTCTACACTGTTCTGAATATATATAACACAAAGAACAGTCTACTGTCACACCTTGACCTGTGTCCTTATGTTGTAAATATGCTACAGTTAGGGTCAAAATCCCTGAAAATAAAGGATTAAGTATTTCCCTGGGTATGTATGCCCTGCCATTCCCCCTACCCCCATCTCTCTCCTCACTGCTTTTATATGAATGCATGTGCATGTACAGCTTTTATGTGGACTAGAGGCTTGTTATTGAGTAAAGGTGAACACGGGGATATGGGAGGCATTCCCATACCTCCCGTTCCCATAATGGTCTGTTATGGTGCCTAGTGATATGCTTTGTTTAAGTGTGGGAAATCAGGATTTTATGGAGGACCTCTAGTCCCTCCCCAAGTTTGAACATTGCATCCCTGCAGGGGACAAATTGAGTCCATTGATTTTGTTTTTAATAATTGAAATGCCTGTCATTGGTTATTTCATTGTTTTTTATTCTGAAATATGAAAGGGGAAAGCAAAGTTATTTAAGAAAAATGGGAAGACATCCCACAGTTTAAAGAACTGTTTTCTAAATGATTTTCATTTACAGTATTTTAGGAAAAAATAAATCTCAAAGAGTCTTGAAGTCTGTTCAGAAGAGTTCTTGAATACTTGTAAATGCCAAGTACATTAAATAAGGTGCAACAAAGAAATTTTAAGTTTTACACATTTTAAAAAAGGGAGCTTCAACTTTTAATTGAAATAAACTGCCATCTCATTTTTATTGCTGCATGCATTTTATTATGACATAACAAGAATGCTGCAGTTCTTCAATATTTTGAAGGTAATGTTCTGCTGATATTCAGTGCCCACTCAGTTAATTCCACAAGATAAGGACTTCTGAGTACCCCTGGCCTCTGCTATATTGAAACTATGCGAGCATAATGATTTCATAGAGATTTATATCTTCCTCTGTGAACTGAGAGGAGGATCAGAATTTTAACTTGCTTGAGAAAAAAATACAGCATGGATAATTTCATCCTGTTATGGAAGTCTTACCATCTCCTCCAATGAATGTTCTGTTACAAATTTACAAGAGCAAGATGTTTTTTTTTTTTTTGCATTCTCAATTTGGTACCTTGCAAGTGACTTGACACGCCATATTCTAGTAGCAAGAATGTTATAGCCATTGCTGCCAGCATTGTGTCTGAATTGTTTGGCACTGGTGTCAAACAGCTTCCATTTTGGAAAATGAGATACTTTTCTAGGAAGATCTGACCCTGCAATCCATGTCAATAATTCATGCTACTTCGTTGTAGTACTATATTCATATGATAGGTGGGAACTGCTGTAGCAATGTAGATAAAATACTTTGCCATGCCATAAATATTGTGTGCTGGGCTTTTTGATATTGAATAAGACTTTCTTAAATCTTAGCTATAATTATGTTAAATTTGAAGCACATCTTTTATAAGAGGTATGTAATGTTTTGCATTTTAAAAGTTTACATTTGATTTCTGCTTGCTGATGTGGGATTTTAAAAGTTGTTGCTGTTAGTTAAAATGCAGGCCTCTGAGGAAAGGAGGAGGAGGGGCTGGATGGGTGAGTGGACAGTAATCGGTTTGGGTGATTGCTGTGTCCTAGGGGGCAGACTGAACTGCAGTATTAGTCAGAGAGCTGAGAGAAAAGTGTTCATTTTGGTCAAAAAAAACAAGCTGTGTGCAGCCGGAGAGATTCAGTGTTTCTGAGAGAAAATATTCATTATTGGCAAAGCAGGTATCCTGGGTGGAAGCCTGAAAGGGTTCTCATTTTGCCAAGTTCAGTGAATCTGTGTCGTGTTCTGAGAAATTCTGTCTTAATCAGGCTTCATCTGAATGAGAGATTATCTAAATCTGGCAAGCTGTGTGGAAAGGCCTGACTGGATTTGTGTCTGTGTGGATGTGAAAGCAGTTTCTGTTAGTAAAGAATTGTTTGGAAAATAGTATTGTGTGACTTGGTCTGTGAAAAGTTTTTAAGAAGATATAATTAATATTTGAAACTGATACAATTATATTTGAAACTGCCAGGTTTAAGAACTACTCTGAAACTAATACACATCAAAACTCAGCAGCCACCATGCTTATGTACCTATAAATAAATTCTATTTTTTTTAAAGATACTTTTTTCCCTCACAACCACTGTCATGCTGACTGTTCTGTCAAACTACCATCTCTAACAAAGCCTTCCTATATTATAAGTCACAACAAGGAGGTCTAAGGAGAAGGAGTCATAGAGGCAACATTATGTAGGTCACACAAACACAAAAGGGATGATATTCTCGAGGTGTAAGCCTGGATAAAGTAGAGAACACCTAAGCTCTGTGTGAGTGGAATTAGAAAGTGGGTTGGCTGTGACCAGAACCCTCTGGAGGTATAAATGTAAGGAGGAACTGAATTTAAGGTCCAAAGCCAAAGATTTTACAAACAGGGCAAATCATTACAGGATGGGTTAAAAAATAAGCGAACTGTTACAAGGTAGATTAAAATTAGTCTTTCAGTTAAGCCTGTAGATAAATAAATAGTGCATATTTATTGCCATATACTACCAAATAATTTTTACTTATTGTTAAATCGTTTTAGTATAATCAGGGCTCATTTCGCGGGGGAACGCCCAGGAATGCAGTTCTGGCAGTTCCCCAAAGAGGTCACATGTCAGGTGGCCCCGCCCACTTGACTCAGCCATTTTGGGCTCATTTCAGCCTGGATTGGGGCCAAAACAGCCTGGATCGGGCTTCTGACAGGTGGTGGATCACTCTCCCACTCAGCAGCGGCCTGATCCTGACCATTTTGGGCCCCTTTTTGGCCATTTTCAGCCCCCTTTTGCCATTTTGGGCCCAATTTCCGCCCTGAATGGCCAGGATTGGGTCCAAAACAGCCAGGATAAGTGATGTCAGGGGGTGTGGCATATCCCAATCAGTTATGCTAATGTACCACTTCCGGTGATGGCAAGGCTGTGGCACATGCTAATGAGTTATGCTAATGAATTATGCTAATGAGTTCCTCCAGCTCTTTTTCTACGAAATGACCCCTGAGTATAATAATATACCATACTTCTTATACCTGCTGGTTTTTTTTTCCCTAGGTAAATTTAGAACATCTTCCGAAATGGTTTGAGCATTTCTGAGTCAGTCCTGGAATGATTCAGGCAGTCTGCAGTGCAATCCTTAACATAGTTAGATCCTTCAAGTTCAGTGAAGTCAATGGGCATAGAATGGTGTTGGTGTAACTTCTGTTTAGGGTTGCACTTCTAGTTAGCTTCTGGAAGGAAAGTTGCAGGGTCCTGGGTATTTCTGTGTCTGGGAAAATGAGAAAATGGTGTGTTAATGTGGACATCTACCCTATCAGTTATTATTTAGACAATACGTAGCTTCGGCTCTTCAGTTTATGGTTTAAAAAGGAAGCAACTGATGTGCTTTAAGCCTTTATATAGAATTGTTTGACTAGTATTACTGGCAAGGAAACATGAAAGATTTTTGGGTTTGCTCGTGTCACTCTAATGTTTTTATAAATCTTTGTGTATGTATTGTTCAGCCTTCGTCAATTTTCAGAGAACTGAATCTGAAAACTTTGGAATTTTTTTCTGGAAAAAGGGCTTTGGCTTTCACTTGTCGATTCAAACTTACTTAAAGCCATTTGCCAATAACAATGACAAATCAAGCAACACAACTATCAACGGCAAACTTGTGATCAAAGTTCTGAGTAGAACTCAAACTGGCATGTATGTCTCTTGTCTCACAATAACAGTTTGTAATTGTTTTCTGGTATATTCACTGCACCCCTATCTCAAATTCTAATAGGCCATTTATCTTTTCTAACCACACTTTCCTGTAATGCTCCCCTCCTGAAATGTCTTTCCTCATCTAACACGCCCCCCCCAGCTCTCTTTCCTTCTTTTGTTAATTGGAAGAGGTAGCAGGAAGAAGGTGCTAGGAAAGATATTTTGTTAAGACTCTGTTTGATGCGGTCACCATATTGATACCCCCTCTGATCATCTCTCAACGATAAATCTAGAATACTGTTGTAAAACAAATTAATCAAGAAAACAAAAACAAAATAATTTGTCCTGTTATGTAAAAAGGAATTGCACCCCCTTAGAGGAATAGCCACATGCTTTGCCCTGAGACCTCATAAATTTTTATGTGACAGAAAACAAAACACTCTTGATAATGTGATTAATGAAGGTGTAAGATGCTGATCAAGAATATTAATGTGTAAAATGTTAGGGAGACTATAAATTAGTGATGTAAAATGTTGATCACTGTTGTAATTGGTCATAAAATTAGTGCCTCCAGTTAAGTACAGTGAACATACATGAGACTGTAAGTGCAAATGCAGTGATTTGGCCTGCTTCTCTTTCCTGATAAACTACTAGGATTGCATAGCTAGCTGTGAACAGGAGCCTTGACTGGTGAGTGGCCAGAATCATTTGAAACTACAAGAGACTGAGTGATCATCCCTACCACTAATGTGATAACTGTACCCTTAGCTCTCATTCTGAGACATAAAGTTAATATATTTCTTGCAAAGTGGTTGCATGTTGAGGATTTTTTTTTTATTCAACTGTGGTCAGATAGTCTAGAGACTGCCTGGATCTCTGTCAACATATCTCTGTTTAATGAGATTGTTTTGAATCTCTTTTCCCCCTGGAGAGTACTGTAGGGATTTATGGGCCAGATCCAGTGGAAAAGGCAGAAGAAGGGACATATTTGTTGATTTCTCCCTTTCTTCTGTAGACCTTTGATAGCCCCTCATGCTGTTCCTGGAGGAATGATGTTTCCATGGGGCGGCATTTTAGGCTGCAGTGGGAATTGAAGCCTCACTTCAGTGACAGAAATCCTTTCTTGTCCATGGAGATTTTCTGCAATATCCAACCCTTTATGCCAGATTTTTCTCACTTATGAAAATTGACTGAATGTTGTCAAAATGCCTGTTCTCCCTCTGAGGTGGAGGACATCTTGATGAGTGACTCCCACCCTCTGTTGAGGGAGGCAGAAACAAATCTTCATACTTCTTGTCTTCCTGGTGGGTGTCACCCTGTTTCTCAGTTCCTTTCCTGCCTCGATAGGGAGAGCAGCTGCATTGCTTTCAAACTTTTACCTTCACTTTTGCCTTTCAATCCTTCTTCTAATCTGCATCTGAATACTTCCTATTTATCTCTTTTTCTCCAGTTCCCCGCTGTGCCTCTTCTCAGCAACTACAGGGAACACTTTCCTTTTTATTTCTTGCCTTTTTTCTTCTTGGCTACTGCGGCAGATTCAAAGCTTTTGGAGCCTCGCAGTGCGCTCATTTTTGCGCCAAATGGAAGATCGTGAGGGAAGTGACGGCTTCCTCTTTGCAGGAAAGTTAGAAGCCTCCATCACCGCCACCCCCGATCAAGACATTGGAGGCATCGGCATTCGCTCAGAGGGAACAACAAATGTTGTGCCGAGAAAGTGGCTCTCAACAAAGTGCGCCAAAAAGAGGCTCCATCCCTCCCTGGCTTCACAAACTGTGGCGGCCATTTCTGGCCCTGCTGATAACGTGGTTGCCAACAGAAAGGAGGTGGCTGTGGAGTGTTTTTCACCACATCCATAAGCCAGTCAACAGCCCTAAGACCTAGTGAAGACCACTTGAATCTTGCTGAAGGGCATCCAGGACCCAGCACGCCAGAATCCAGAGGGGAAGGAACAGGTCTACTTGTGAGTAATGTGACTTACTCGGGGAAACCCAGTTGTACCTCAGGACTTGTTATCAGACAGACCGTGAGGGAAGAGATTGCCCATTTCTATCAATATGGGTGGAAGAGACAAAGATCCTTCTGACTCATCCTCCTGTACTTCCCCTCCTAGGCAGAAAAATGCTAAGGGTATGCCTCCACTCACAGAGAGACCTAGCTGGCCCACTAAGGCTGCTAGAAAAGAATCCTCAGAGAAAAAGAAAGAGGGCTTCCTCAATGGGATTCCATTGGATATGAGGGCAGTGAGAATTCAGAGGGGGGAGAGGGGGAATTCCTCTCAGATGAGGATGTAGAAATACCTGAACAGTCTGCATGATTTTTCAAATCAGAGGATTATCAATACCTTCTTTCCAAGACCGTGGCAGCCTTGGAGTTACAGGAAACCCCATCAGGCGAAGATATAGGTTCTACCCTATCTCAGTCTAAAAGCAGACCCAAGGGAAATAAAGAATTCTTCCCCAGGTCTGACACAACTGAGAGGGTCTTTCCATTCCCTGAGTTTTTTGTAAAACAACTAAAGGCTCAATGGGCTAAACCTATGACCAATAGAAATTTTCCAGCATCTGTTAAGAAATTGTATGCCTTACCATCTTTCACTGACCAGTTTTTTCAGGTGCCTTTAGTGGATGCTCCTGTGGCAGCAGTGCAGTCCTCTGGCCTACTATCTGCAGACAGTCTTGACAAGGAAGCTGACTTTGCCTCAACAGTGTCCAGAGCTACCATCGTATGGATCAGGAAAATCTTACAGCTCATTCCTTCAAGTAACCGCTGCTTAGTGGAGGGGGCTAACAGAGTCCTTAAGGCTAGCTCCTTCATAGCAGATGCAACTTTGAACTCCCTGATCTTTTCCTCCAGGGCCATGTTGTCTGCAGCAGCTGCCAGAAGATCTGTGTGGCTGAGAACCTGGCAAGCCGACTCTCACTCTAAATCAATAGTCATGGCCTTCCCCTTCCAAGGAGGCAGACTGTTTGGAGATGCCCCTGACAAGATACTCATAGAGACCAGGGACAAGAAAAAGGTGATGCTAAAAACATTGAATTGCAGTGACAGGGGACCCTCCAGCAATTGCTCCTTTCACTCCCACAGAGTGCTACCAAAATTTAATAAGGACAGCAGAGGATCATCCTGGGCCCCTTCCAACAAGGCTTCAGAAAAGAACATCCATACCAGCGATTCAGCAAGCAATTCCCAAACAGAAGCGACAAACCAATGCGTGACAACAAGCAGAACAAAGCATGACTACGAACAGCTACTGGTATGGGGACGCCTCTGGCACTTCCAGGAGAAGTGGATCAACTCTCAAGTGGACACTCGGTCACCAGAGGATACTCCCTAGAGTTTATGCGACCTCCACCAGACTGTTTCATCTCTTCTCCTCTTCACAAGAACCCAGACAAACTTCACAGGACATACATCGCCATCCAATACCTTCTCAGCATCCGGGCCTTAGAACCTGTTCCCATCCCAGAGAAGGGGCAGGGCGTGTACTCCATTTTTTTCACAGTACCAAAAAGGAATGGAGACTGGAGACCGATTCTGGGTCTGAAGTTCGTCTACAATTTTATCAGGCTGAGATACTTCAGAATGAAGTCACTGAGATCAATCACAGAATCCCTAGCACTGGGAGAGTTTCTCACCTCCCTGGACCTGCAGGAAGCTTATCTACACATCCCAATCTTCCTCGGACACAGAAGGTTTCTCCGCTTCTGTTTCGGAGACCTACACCTGCAGTTCAGAGCCCTTCCATTCAGCTTCTCCACAGCACCCAGGGTCTTCACCAAGATTCTGATTCACCCGATTGTACAATTAAGAAAACAAGTAATTCACATCCATATCTGGACGACCTGCTAATCAGATCAAACTCCATGCCCAAAGCACGGATAGATACAGGAAAAGCTATACAATGCCTACAGAAGTTTGGCTTTCTACTCAACCTTCAGAAAAGTTCTCTTCACCCCAGTCAAAAATTGGAACACCTGGGGGTCCTGATAAACACAACAAGCAATTGCACCCTCCTATTGGAAACAAGAGCAAAAAAGATAAAAGAAATGTCTCTTTCTGTCCTCAAAGCCAGGTTCTCTTCCTTGATGATCCTTGCCAAACTGATGGGACTCTTAATCTCAAGTATCGACACCATTCAGTGGGGTCAGCTCCATACCAGACCTCTTCAGCAACGAGACCCTTCCAGTTGAAAATTATGAACAAGGTAGACCTCATTCAGGTAGGTTCCTCCAAAGGTAAAGTCCAGCCTCATATGGTGGACCAAAATCTCCAATCTCCTCCAAGGGAAGCAATACCTCAGTTTGAGCCTAAAGCAGATTTTCATGAACGCCAGCCTGTCTGGATGGGGAGCAATATTGGAAGACTCCCCAGTGCAGGGTCGATGGTCCAACAGAGAGAGGTTGCTACCTATCAGTCTTCTGGAACTAAGGGCAATACATCTGGCCCTACTATACTTTAGCCCACAGATATCACATCACGTCTTAATCAGAACAGACAATGTGCCAGCAAAATCATACCTCAACAAACAAGGGGGATCCAGATCTACAGCCCTGCACAAGGAGGCATCCAAGATCCTAGTGTGGGCAGTTGAACCTGGCATCCATCACAGCGGAGCACATCAAGGGATCATTAAACACACAGGCAGATTGGCTGAGCAGACAAGCCATCCAGGAAGGCGAATGGTCTCTGAAGAAAGATCTGTTCCGATTCATCACGTCTCACCTAGAACTTCCCCAGGTTGATCTGTTCGCATCCTTGACCTACCACCAAGCGAACAGATTCTTCACCAGATTCCATTATCCAGAGGCCGAAGTGACTGACACGCTGACAACACAAGGGCCAGACAATCTCCTATTCGCCTACGCCCCCTTACTGGTTCTTTCCAAATTAATCAGGAAGATCAAAGAACAAAAAGCAGATATAATAGTAGTTGCTCCTTACTGGCCCCGGCAACTGTGGTTCTCTGTCCTGCAACAACTAGCAACACATCCACCACTATCACTACCAATATCTCCAGACATCCTTCAGCAAGGCTCAGTCTGGCACCCACACCCAGAGTGGCTACATTTAACCGCCTGGAGATTGAGCAGGAATGCTTCTTAAGATTGGGATACTCGGAGGAAGTGACCAACACACTGTTAGCCTCCAGGAGACAGTCCACCACAAGATTATACAATATGACATGGAAAGCTTTCTCTAGATGATGTAGAAAAAAGGGAGTTAATGTTCTGAACCCCAAGATTGGGTCCATCTTATCATTTCTGCAAGATGGTCATGCAAGACGTCTCAAATCTGCAACTCTGAGACTATAGGTTGCAGCTCTGGCAACAGTGCTACTATGTTTCCAGGGAGTAAATATATCCAGACACCCACACATTCATTGGTTTCTTAAGGGCGCAACCCTAAAGGGCCCACCACATTCGCACAGGTTCCCAACCTGGAAACGACACATGGTTCTATCTGCCCTAACCAGGGCTCCCTTTGAACCTGTCAGAGAGGTTCCGCTCAAATGGCTGAGGATGAAGGCCTTATTCTTGACTGCAGTCACATCAGCAAGAAGGATTTCTGAAATTGGGGTCCTCTCGGTCAGCCCTGAGTTGTGTGAGTTTCATAAGGATAAAGTGATCCTGAGGACGGATCCAACATTCATTCCAAAAGTGAACTGCCTGTTCCACAGTTCTCAGGAAATCTATTTGCCATCCTTCTGTCCAAATCCCTCCTACCCTAAGGAAAGGATGCGGCACACTTTGGATGTAAGATGTGCACTAAAGATGTTTATATGCAGAACTGAACATATCAGGAAAACCAACTCCTTGTTTATTTCCATCTCTGCACCGAGCAAGGGATTGAAGATGTCGAAACCAGCCATCAGTAATACACTCAAGGCATGTATTTATAGAGGCAGGCAAAGCTCAGAAGCTAAACATACCAACTGGGATTACAGCCCATTCAATTCGGAGCTCCGCAACTAATGCAGCCTTCACCAGACACGCCACAGTCGAAGAAGTCTGCAGGGCAGCCACCTGGTCATCCATTTCAACCTTTATTCTCTACTCCTCTCCCTATGAGGGTGGGTCCTTCTCCTCTGAGGAACGGAAGACATCTTGTCCCTCCCAAAGACATCACCTCCTTTCCACCTTCTGCCATATTCTTAGATTCACTTCCTGTCCTGTTGTTATTCTTGTCTTGATATCACTTATCATGCTCTTGTTATCACGTATTAGAGCATTATGTGTTATAGTTTATGGAATGTTGTCTGCTTGGGGAGTTGCCAGAACTGAGAAACAGGGTGATATCCAACAGGAAGACAGGAAATATGAAGATTTGTTCCTGCCTCCCTGAACAGAGGGTGGGAATCGCCTATCAAGATGTCCTCCATTCCTTAGAGGAGAAGGACCCTTCACGGTGAGTATCCAGTGGTCCGTTTTCAGGCAGGCATAATCTTTCATTTTAGCCTTTGAACCACAATTTGTTTATCTTTTGGCTAGTGAACATGGAGAAAACAAGTAAATATCCTTATTTTATATGTTAATCTGTTTACCTTTCTCATTGAGACTCAAGGCGGATTACGCAGTGTGAGTCAGTATAGTCAGTTTCAAAGACATTTCAATAAACAATGTAATAGGGTATATGAATGCATATTTACAAAGATTTAAAACCAGCAGAATATAGAGTTGAAGAAATGCTGAAACAGCGCGTAAGCAATTCTAAGCCTGGCATATTAAACAACATAGAAACTATCCAGTAAGATCATACTTCGAGAAATAGACGGTACATATTAGTAAAGTCTATAATCCCACTTCTTTGTGGTAGAGCCTTCCTGTTTTGCTTAGTTTGCGGAAAGCCAGGAGAGTCGGAGCTTTCTTGACTTCTTAAGGTAGACCATTCCATAAGGTAGGGGCCGCTACAGAGAACGCACGTATATGGGCAATTGTTGATTTTGCCCCTGTGCAAAGTGGCACATGCAAAAAGCCTGTTCAGATGAGCAAAACTGTTGTGGTGGAACATAGGGAAAGAGACGGTCCCATACATATGATGGACCAAGGCTGTGAAGAATTTTGATGTGATAGCCATTGCCCTGTTCCTGTAGTGTATCTGCCTTTTCCTGTAGTGCATCTGCTCACTTGCAGTATGGTTTTTCTTTTTTAAAAAAAATTAAAACACACCAGAAATCTGTTGTTTAATCTGGCAATAATTTCTTGCTTTGCCGCTCTCTATGGAACTCAAGGAATGTTGGAGCATTATTGTACCAAGCACCCTTTATATGTGCTTTAATAAAGATTTCTTTAATTTCCTATAACTAGAACTGAAAGAATTTTCAAATTTCAGTCTTGAACGAATACTTGAATTCTGATTTGTACAAAGAAAACATTTAAGTTTGTCTGTTTTTAATATAATATTTATTTGGTCCTACCTGTAGTTCTGCCATGGATGACTCGAATTTTTTCAATTTAAAGACTGCAGTATAAATCCATGTAAGTTGATGCTTTGGGGAAATATTTAATGATGTAGCTACAGTACAGATACAGATTCACCCCACACTTATTTCTTTGATAATTTCTCCCTCCTTCGTATTTAGTGATGATATAAAATACATGCCTTCTATGTTCTACAGAATGTTCTGTTGTCTTCTAAAACTGTGTTCAGACTTGTCTGAGCAAACCATTCTCAGTATGAGCCATCTTAAAAAAACTTCTACCTGCAGTTTTGCTGGAATATTTCTTTGCAAAGGCAACCCTGTTTCTTAATAATGGATTTCTTGTAAAACGTCACTTCCAAAGAAATAATGGATGCTCTTGGTTAGTAATTTGCTTTCCTTGTAAAGTCAGCATGGTATAAAAAAATTCAGTAAGAAAAATTGATTTTAAAAGGATAGATTGTACCTTTCTTATTTAGTTAATGTATGTTTTCTGCGATGCAAAAGGTGCAGTATATGCTATTTATTTCCTAAGAAATATTCAAAAATAATTGCTGACAAAAGCCCCTTTACATGTTGACTCAGAGGTATATCTTTGTAATGTGAATGTTAATATTCCATATGGCTGTTCAGCAGTACTTACTGATGTAGTCTGAAGATTTGAATGACGGCTAGTCAGAGGGTTTTAAAAAAATTTACATTGTTACTGACATTATATATTCATGAAATATACAGATATTTTGAAAGAAGTAGGGAATGTTGTCATCCACCAAAATGGATCACACTTTTCAAGATGAATTCATACCATTTAACTTTTAGAAAACTGGCAACAGTAGTAGTAAATTTAAATAGTGCAGCTCCACCCCCAAGCTAGTAGTTGGATAATGTAGGTTTGACAGGCTATTTTCATACAAAGAATATATTTCATACAATAGAGACCTTACATTACAAGAGCTCAAGGAGTCAAACAGTACTGTACAGGTAAGAAGGAGATGGCTTCCCATTAAAGCATACGTTTTTTTAAAAAAAATTCTACCACATAAGAATAGATGTGTGAAATCCAGCATGGCATAGTATTTCATATGAATTCCTCTACAGTTGTTCCTTAGTGGAAAATGTTGGTTTCTGATTTAAGTTTTAAATGATAAAATGGAAATAAAGTAAAAGAGAGACCATCTAGTACTATCTCATTGCGCTAATGGGTAGTATGATCTTGAGGGCTACTGAGGCAGAAGTGACTGCTGACTCAAGAGCAGTAGTGCTGGTCCATTCCTTATTCAGCGGGCGGGAAACAACAGCGCGTGCCTGTCTGCTCCGGCACACTGCTCGGGGTGCAGGCTGAGGCTGGGCAAGGTTGCTCACCTAGGTGAGGGCTACTTATTACAATGTCCATTCAGGCAAATTCCAAAGTCAACAGTCCAGGTCAAATCCAGTCAAGGCAGTCTAAGCAAGGGTCAGGCAGGTGCAGGGTCTAAAGCAAGCTGAGGTTGAGGTCCGGGAATCAGTCCAAGGGGGGAACGAAGTTTTTCAGGCATGAGGCTGAAGTTGTTTCCGCACTGCTCTGAGTTCAGCGTCTGTTCTTATACTCAGCCTTGTTTAAGAGGCGGACGGGCCAGGTGTTTCCTTGTCCATTGATTTCCCTACCTCGTCATCCTGAATCAGCTCCAGTCGCCTCTGTGCATGTAGTCGGGCGCTGCAGCGCCGTTGCCAAACCGCCTCCTTTGCCCAGCCCTTTCTCTGGGCTGCTGGCTCTGATGGCTCCCCTTGACTAGCGGCCGGGGTTGTTTGTGCTTTGCTCACTCCCTCGGCCCCGGCATCTTGCCTGGGAGGCATGGGTTATACCACTGGCTGCTGCATGGCCGGCTCCGCTGGTGCCTTTTCATCTCCCGCTGCTGATTCCACCAATTCTGGGGCTGGATTTGCCTGCCTAACACAGTCTTCCTCCGACGAGGACTCGCTGGCAGGTGGCAAGATCCGGGGCTGGGTCACGACACTGCCAGTCTGAAAGGCACAGATGGCATAGCAAATACTAGGGATGTACAATTTGGGTTTTGTAATCAGTTTAAAATACTGAATTCCACCTGATTTTGTGAAATTCAGGATCACCAAGCAAAAAGAATATTGAATCAGATTTGGTATTCCCGAGTCCCGACCTGAAGTTTGCCAGATTAATTTAGTTTAATTCAGTGAACTTTGGCTGGGCTATCCCTTTGCTAAGAAACAACAAAGAAACACTGTTTGCCACCATTTTTTTCTAGATGGGAGGGGGAGAAGGTAAGGGGAGTGAGGCAGAAGCAGAAGGGAGGAGGAAGAGGGAATGAGTGCCCAATCCTTGCAGGAGCTTTCTTTCTCTGGCCAATGGGATTCTTTAGAAGGAGAGTGCCTTTTTTAGAAAGAGAGTTGTGTGTTTATTGATCTGGCTTTGGAAATTTGAGACACTGTCTGCCTGCTGCTGGCTGTTGGCTTTCTCTCATCTGACTTTGCCCTGCTAATACAGTGGATTCCTGCTGCCCAGTGGTTTCTTGCTTGCTACAACCTAGACTGCTGCTGCACCTGGAGGACTTCTGCAGCTGCACCTAAAGGACTTTGTATCTGCCCAGTTTGAGAGTCATAGACTCACTGGTTTTTTTGTCTTTGGTGGGAGAGGGATGGCCTAGTGTTTGGGAGGGATAGGGTTGGGGGAGAAGGGCATTTTTAGTTTGGTTTTTAAACGCTGGGGGGTTGCTGTGTGTGTGGGTGCTTTGGTTTAGCATTTGTGTGTGTGGGGGGGGCACTTCGGTTTGGCTTTTTCTTATTATAGTTAGTGTCTATTTTGCTGTATGTTCTTTGGCGGGAGTCTTCTGTTTTATCATGTTGGGTGCTTTGTTT
The DNA here is from genome assembly GCF_028583425.1 of Eublepharis macularius. Lineage (NCBI taxonomy): Eukaryota > Metazoa > Chordata > Lepidosauria > Squamata > Eublepharidae > Eublepharis > Eublepharis macularius. The sequence goes on from NC_072798.1 coordinate 76,713,120, forward strand.
AGTGTTACATTCCTGTTAATTAAATTCACTTATTCTTCTGGGGGGGTGTCTATGTCTGCCCCCCACAATTACTGATCTTCTCTGCCTTACTTTGAGACCTTGTTACCTCGAGAACACCCAGACTGAGGTTAGTATCCCACTTTTTATGACCCTGAGTCCCGGTGCCACCCACTTTAAACTTACATTTTCAGGTTTGGGGCTTCACAGGCAGTTCAGGACAGTCATAATATGCCACCTGTTTAGTTCTTAATTATCAGGCAGAATGTCCTGATTCAAATCCAAAAGGTCCCCTTCTCTCTTTTTCCCATGGACTTCACCAAACAGGCAGCCAGTTCCCTCAATGCACTACCCCTCACCTAGCTGAATGCCCAGGGCTGTTGGAGTTAGGAAACATGGTATTTCTTTGCCTTATGCACTGCCACCATTTTGTCACCAGAAAGGTTGGTGTGTGTTTGTGTTTTATTTTCTCTGAGACACTGGACATCTAGTCACCAGGGTGTACTCAGAAACAAGGAGTTAAACTTTATTTACAACTTCCTAGTTCATTCCAGCAGTAAATAATCACAAAGTATCAGTTCTCAGAAGTCAACTCCATTCAGGCTGCTCCCTTCATAAGCTCAACTGATTCTCTCTTCAGACTGTCTCCTCTCTCCCCTTTAACTGCTTAAAGAATCTGAGATGTTTTCGACTGCTCCCAACCCCAGTATTCCACAAGCTCTCATTGTTTACTTGTGGCAGAGCCTCTCTTTCACAGCAGTCCAGATACCTGATTGATGGTATCAAGCAGTCCAGGAGAATTAATAAAATAGAGTTTTGTTGTCTCCCATTTTACAGATGTTTTGGTTTCAATTTTTTAAAATGTTATACCATGAAGTGTTGTGTAAATATCTCCTAAAACACAAATATTTTTTATTTTTATTTATTTAAAGCATTTATACACCATCTTTCCTCCCAAATAGGTTCCCCAAGGCAGCAAGCAGATACTAAAACATTTTAAACATTAAATGAATATATAAATTCATGGAATTCAATTAATTCATATAAATTCAATGAAAACATATAGATATAAAAATACACACACCATCAGAGAGGAGGGCCAATAAGAGTTTACTGGGGGTACTCCAAACAAGAAAAAAAAATTCACCTGCTGATGGAAAACAATAATAGGGAGACAGGCGAATCTCCCTGGAGTGGGAGTTCCAATGCTTCAGCGTCACAACTGAGATGACCCTTTCCCAGGTTGAAAGAAAAGAAGATGATTTTGAACATTGCTAAAGGTGAAACTTGAAATACTCCACAGAAGATCCCCTGATGAAGCCTAAAGTGAAATGCGTAGGGATCTAAAAAATATCTTCAATAAATCCTTTCACCTTGCACCTGGTTCTTCCTTTTTTCTGCCTACTACCATTGTTTCTCCAGCATTGTTTGCCTCTCCCAGGTTGCCACCCATGTCGCTTCAAAAGGTGGGGCACCTGAAGCAAGGTCTCCGAAGATGACCAGAGTGGACAGGCAGTTTCATATGGGAGTAGGTGGTCTTTAAGGTAATGCTGGTCCCAAGCCATATAGGGCTTTAAAGGCTAATACCAGTGCCTTGAATTGGGCCTGGAAACAAATTGGGAGCCACCATATGAGACCCTTCTATACACAGCAGGCACAAGTGAACTGTCCCTGCCTCCACACAATTGCTGGCTTGTGATTATGGATGGTGCTTTCCAAATGTTGCTGATCATGGGGATGGAGTGTGTATGTGGACTGTTCTCTTCTGCATATGTGCTGTACTCACAAACCAGTGATTACATAGAGGCAGGTCTAGCACGCCCGTGCCTTCTTTCTCTTTCTGCTCACATAGAGGTTGTATGTACAGAGCTACAGTTTTCCCTTATTGAGAACTCAAACAGGTAGTCAACAGATAGAATGTTGTAGGGTGCTGATAGCTCGTTATCAGAGTGTCTAGGGTTCTAAGCCTGGAAGTATATAGTTCTAATTTTCTCTCACTTATAATATAATAGGTAGTGTTAGGTAAACTACTTATCTCTCAGGCTGAGCTGCCCCACCTCCCTCCTTCTGCAGTGTAACACTAATAATATTAATGTATCATGTAGCACTTGGATTGATTACTGAGAAAGTGTAATTGAAGTGCTTTCAATACTCAAACACTATATATATGCTGAATAATCTTGCCTTGACTATACAGGAGTTGATAAACTCTTGTTTGTATATATAGTAAATTGTGTAGTTAACCGTGAGTGAAAGTAACATGGTTTAGCCCAATCTCATCAGATCTCGGAAACTAAGGAGGGTAAGTACTTGAATGGGAGACCATCAAGGAAGACTCTATAGAGAAAGGCAGTGGCAAACCTGCTTCTCACTTGCTTTGGTGTAGTGGTTAAGAGCATGGGACTCTAATCTGGAGAGCAGGGTTTGATTCCCCACTCCTCCACTTGAAGCTAGCTGGGTGACCTTGGATCAGTCACAACTTTCTGGAGCTCTCTCAGCCCCACCCCCCTCACAGGGTGTCTTGTTGTGGGGATAATAATGACATACTTTGTAAACCACTCTGAGTGGGCATTAAGTTGTCCTGAAGGGCGGTATTTAAATTGAATGTTGTAGTTCATTTTGCAGTTCATTTTTTAAAAATTACATGTATAAGAAATGAAAGTTAGTCTGCATACATGCATATCTGCTTCTACAACATATATAAAAGAAAGCCTTTTTTGCTATCTGGAAATGTCAGTGAGTTTGAAATCTGAATGGGAGATACACATAATCACTTAGTTTCAAGTCTTCAAAATCCTAGTAATAAATACATGTTAAAATACTGAAGTATTTTATGCTATCTCCTAACCTCACAATTAAATTACTGTGTAAAGTTGGTTAAGTAACACAAAAGTTATTACATTGAGGTGTGCTTTATGAAGAGACCAATGACAGTGCTGCAATGAAACATGCTAATAGATTATATGCTGTAGCAATATATTGCCTTTTTATTGCTTTTCCACAGGCAGCAGATTCATGTATAGTTATTACTGGCTACATTATCTGCTAGTTTTCTATCAAAAGTGATTCATTCTGGTAAAAATTCACTAGTATTAACACTGTATAAAACATTTACTTAAATCCACTGTATTTTCCTACTTCTGTACACTGAGGACATTTTAACAATGAGAACAGAGAATTTTTAAAGAAATTATCCATTGTCAATTTTTTAACATGGTAGCATTTCTGTGTTTAGGTTTATTTTAAAATACATATAATTTCTACTAAAACCATCCTAGATTTAAGATGTGGAATATTCATAAATATAGCATTTGAAATATTGATGTGTATTACATTAATTACTGAATAACAAGAATAAAATTTTGCTCATACATATTGTAAAATGGGATCTTTTGTAGTAGCACATGGCCTGTTTGGAATGATATAAGACACTGAATGTTCACATATCAAACAAAATGCCATCTTTCTGTAGAAAAGAGGTGTCAAAAAGTTTCTTTGTACCTTTAACGCTTGTGATTATGTAGTACAAAATGCAGAGTTTGTAAAAAATTTTGAATATACAGGCAAGAAATGAATAATTCAAAACAACTCATAAAGTTCTACATTCTATTGTATCTTTTATAACACAGGCAGAAGATAGCATTGTGTTCCCAGTAGAGCTGAATTTGCACAAGTTACACCTCTGAAAATGCCAGATGGTCTATGGTCTACTTTTGAGAGCTGTCACATATGTAAAGATTTGAAAAAAAAAGAAAAGAAAGACAGCTGAATGAGAGCAGTGGATCATTAAAGGGAGAGTGAGAGTCCCTGGGTATCACTGTGTTTTAAGAAAGCATTGTGTCGTTTCCCATATTACTTCCTCCTTTTTTCTTTTTAAAAATAAAGACACATACAACCTTTAAAAATAAGGTAAAAACATTTCTGTTTTAAACTAAATGGTTGTGGCTTAATCCTAAAACTGTCATTTTTTACAAATTTCTTTGTACTAGGATGCAGTCGTATGGTTCCTAATTGGTTTCAAGTGTGTTTTAACCATAAGATTCAAGTCTCCCTAGTGAAAAATTATCAATAAAGTTAAAATAAATTTAAATTGGTATAACTAATACATTTGGGGGTTGTATTCACTTTTGATTTGACCTACATATCATGTGTGAATACTCTAAAGCCAGTCTGCTAAAAAGTTGTATGTTAATGTTAAAAGAGTGAAATAAGTGTACTTGGGGAACAGAATTTATCTTCGATCTTAGTAAATAAATGAAACTAAAACAAATAACTATGGTTTGCTCAGTTTCTTCAAGACATTGGCCGTTAATTGATAGATTAGACATGATATTTAAGGCATAAAATTTGTTCATGTGCCATGATTATAATATTGAAATGTAAACAGCTGCAAACAACCATTTCCCATTTTAATAATAATAATATTTGATTTATATGCCGCCCTTCAGGACAACTTAACACCCACTCAGAGCGGTTTACAAACTGTCATTATTATCCCCACAACAAACACCCTGTGAGGTGGGTGGGGCTGAGAGAGATCCTAGAAGCTGTGACTGACCCAAGGTCACCCAGCTGGCTTCGAGTGGAGGAGTGGGGAATCAAACCTGGTTCTCCAGATTAGAGTCCCGCACTCTTAACCACTACGCCAAACCAGCTCTCTTTTGCTATCTCCAAAGTGCCAATTCCAGGAACATTGTCATTTAGATTTACAGAATTCTTCCTATGTTCTCTCTGCTTATTTATTGACAAATGATAACAGTTCTTTCCAACGAGATGCTGATGAAATCTCATATTTTATAACTGTGAATTGAACAATATCCTTTGACATTCCTGAAATGCTTGCCTCTTTATCCGTACCAGTGCAAGATGAAAACAGAGCAATGAAGCCAAAATCCTTTATATAGGAATGGAGAATGTTGTGTTGTGTTCTCTGTCAACTGTTGAATTGTCTCTACTCATATGTAAATAGAGCACTGTCATATTTGGAGTTTCAAGTGAAACTTTTTTGGATTTCCCTTTCTGGGAGGAGGATGGTAGTATATTTGTGATCACTGGAGATTATTGAAAGTAATTTATACTTATGTGACTGTGTAGATTGTGGTGTTTCTTTAACAAGCTGGGGCCCTTTGAGTAGTCATGGGAAAGTGATGTTGCCTTCAACATTCCACTTGAGTATATATTTCTTATTCATCCATTTTGTTGCCATTTGTCTTTGCTATTGCCTCGATTGGGTCATTCTCTTAAACCAAGTATGAAACCTAAGCTGACTGGCTTATCCGTGAGAAGTAGCAGAAAGGTGATATTTTCTCTTACTGACAGGCTTACTGTGTTTTATGTAGAATTGGGACACATTCATGCTGACCTGTATCAACGGTATATATGTTACCTAACTATAGAGCAAATGGGAAATCTCCTCTGCCTCCCCAAATCTACCCTGTAATGTTTTTGCATGTAGTTAAGTTTGAGGGGTTTTTTATTTCTCTTAGTTAATGTTTTTGATATTTGTTACTGTGGGGTTAAATGCATTGGAGACAGATGGGGGATTCTGTCTGACTGAATATATTGAGGTGTTCTTAAGCAGAGTAGTGGAGATTCTCAGACTATTGGTCTTAAGGAACTAGAACCTCAAACTCAGTTGTGGCACAGAACTTCATGGTGATAATATCTGCCGGACTATCCCAGTGTATATTAAATCTAGTACAGTTTGCATGTGTTACCATCAATTTTATATTCTGAATAGGATGCAAAGAGAGAAATCTATGTATGTTATTTGTATGTTGTAGCCACTACTTGATGAATTTTGGAATTGCAGGAGTTTGCAGCATTGGTAGAAGTGGGAAATCCATGAAAATATCCTGCCTACCATAGGTGCAGGATCAATTTTGTACTATCCTTGGGGGAGGCTTCAGCTGACGTGGAAAGTCTTGTTGATGCTCTGGTTTATCTCTGAAATATTAGTAAGGTCTACTAATTCTGTGTTTACCCATAAGTTCTTTTTCATTGTTTTGAGTAAAGTCATCACTGGATTTTCTAAAGAACTGCTAAAAGTTGTAGTTGGGACTTTGGCTTGAGTGCAAGTAGTGGGATACTTGTGATGAAGTCTGTGTAGCATAATGAATGGCTAGAGAGTTGGATTAAGACTAGGAAACCTAAATTCCTATTCATTCTTTTAAGCTTTGTATGGAGCATTGGGCTACTCAGTTATCTCTCAGCCTAATGCACCAAGCAGGATTGTTTTGAGGATGGAATGGGGGAGGGGGAACCATGCGTGCTGTCCTGAGATCTTTGGAGGAAAAATGTGATAAAAACATAGTGAACTTAACTGGTAAAGGCTATTCACAGGAGCCATTTGGGCTATAAAGTAATTATGTACTACCTTTCAATCATATTGACGTCCAAAATATCTATGGAAAAAGTTTGTACAAAAATAAAATCTGTCTAAAACAATCTCATATGCAATAGTATAAAAACCAGTATGGTATAGAATACACAATTAAGCAACTAGAGTACACTAAAGATCCTAATACAGTTTTTACCTGGCCCTAAGGGATATTAAAAGTTATCACCAACTAAATATGTTTGGGCAGGGGCATTCCAGAGGCTACTCCACGCACAGCCTTTGGTCGGCTCCCATGGATAATTCGTCTGTAGGTCAGGGGTAACACTGAAGCTGGAGACTGTTGGCTGATAAAGTTGGAACCAAGGGGTCAGATTTAATGGGAATTAGATGGACGTTGAGTTTATTGCGGTATGAAAATTTTTATTTTTTTGTTAAGTATTAGTTTGTCATCGTATCTAACTGTGCGGTCACACATTGGGACTGTGCAGGTGCAGGCTGGCCATGGAGAGGTATTTCAAGCTTTGAATCATGAGGCAAGGCATCCCCTTTTCCTTCAGGTCTTCTTTGCCATCAGGAGAGGTTCTTCCCTTCCTTCCCTGTGTGAGTTAATTGCCACCTTTTCTTTCGATCCCTTTCAAGAACCGTGTTTATCATGTCTCAAGTCACTCTGTAAAAAGTGCATCAAGTGTGAGACAGAAATACTGCATGCGTGAGCATGAGCTGTGTCTGTTCTGCCTGAGAGAGGCCCATACGATAGCCTGGTGTCAACACTGCCTGTGATTCATACCCATGGCTAGGAGTGGCTGGGTTGCCCATTTTAAGGGAGAAAGTTCTGTCTGGCTTGGAAACCCTGGCAGTAAAGATGCCTGCCGTGTGAGAGGCCACTCCCAGATCCAAAGCTCCATCAATTCCGATGCCAGACCCATCACTAACTAAAGAACTTAGCTGTGCCTAAACTTTACCATTTTTAACTCTTTCCTTTTTCTCTTTAAAGCCCAGCCTGAACGTTTGCCTCAACCGAGTACTTCACCACTTGAAAAGCACAAGGAAGAAACTGGCAGAATACAAAATGGCCATGCGGTTCTGAGTAATGGAAGTGGAATTTACAATGGAGTCAAACTCGTAGCAAAAGATAATAGAAAATTCTCAGCACCAGTTTCCCAAAAAATGCACAGAAAAATTCAGTCCAGCTTGTCTGTCAGCAGTGAAAGCAGCAAGAAAAGCTCTGCATATTCTCATAAGCCGTCTTCACCCGAAGGTAAGCTTGAATTCTTAGAAGGAAACTGAACTCAGAATAACCAAAACCCATTCGCACCAGTAATTACACAATCAGCTAAAAATAATTGAAGAGCATGAGTCATACTCCAGAAGCAAATAGAAATCATTACAATAAAACACCTGTTACTTCCTCAAAGAAAAATGTTAAGTATTTGAAGGAAATTGAAATGAGAGATTTCCTGTTTTCAAACATTTCTGCACCTCGTTCTTGACGGTATGTTTAGGTGGAGTCGTTGTAAATTGCTAATTGTTTGGCAGTAACATTGCAGGTACAGGCTTATGTGTAAAGCCTCAGCTTAGAGGAGGGCTGGTAAATACTCCAGCATTCGGAATGGCAAGCTTTTTTGGGATGAAACTTCATCACCGACAACGGCATAAATTTTCCTGCCCGCTTGTACATTTTGACCAGAGGGTATTCAGAACCTAGTCCTCTTCTTTAATTACTGTCATGAATTATTTTGTACTTAAGTCAATAAATGTACAAATGTGGTTACTTTCTTTCACCCAGTACAGAAAATGAACAGGGTAAATGTTTTTCATTCCTGGGTCGTTTTTGTTTTTGCTATTCTCTTCAAGTATTCTGATGGCTCTGGAGTTCCTGAGCCTATTTTTAATTGGCTGCTTTTAATTTGACCCTTTGCAAAGTCACTTCTATGTGATGTTTTTCCTTTGGCGGCATCCTGTTTAAATCAAGTCTGTCTAGCAAACAGACTCTCTCTGTACAGTCCGTAGTCATCTTCAACTGGTTACCTAGCAACCAGTTTGCCACACCTCAGTCTAAGGATTCATATTGCTGGGGCTTCAGACCTGCCCTTCACCAAACAGGAAGTATGCTGTGCTCTGCAGTGCTGCTGTTCAGAGTTGGAGAGTACATCATGTATGAATGCAATAAATTCATTATGCAAAGTGCAGTTCCTAAGGAGTTAACAGTAAGGATCTTTGAAGATACTGCAGTATATGAGGAGATTGCAAATTAAGGGAGAGCATTTCCATATATGTGGCCACTATTTGGGGCAGGTTTTTTTAAAAGAAATTCCTCTCTTCAAATCTTGACTTCCTATTCTTTGCTTTCCAGAACCTTATCTCCTGATCCCTCTGACTTTTGTATCCAGCTTCCTACATCTTGCCAGCTAGCTACCAGTATTTTGACCTTCTTTCGTCTCTGTTGCTCTTGGCCTCTGCCAATTTTTATCTTCCTCATATATTTGCCCTTTTAAATGTTTTACTGCTTCCAAACAGTCACTTGAGCGATTTAAATGTCTTTTTCATGCTTTTCTGGCTGTGTTCCTGCACTGTCATCTAGGTATGGAGTGTTGCGTCTTTGGCATTGGAGCATTCCAACCACTACTGTGTTTTAATTTGGAAAATGTTGCTTTAGGGCACATGGATCAGGATGCATCTTTTAAAATAGATCTTAGGATCCCTGCCAGCAGGTGCTTCTGTCTTGCTGCCTTATATTTTTAGATCTCAGTGAGTTGATTACTAAGGTGTGATTTAAAGCTGGACTTTCAGCCTTGCTCTACACCATGTAGATCTAGTTATTCCAAGCAAAGAATCAGAGTTGGTTTAATTTAGTGTGCAGATAAGGTAGAAGTTTAGTACATTGAAATGGATAGGGCTAGAATGCTGTATAATTACGACTGCCTTTGGTGGTCCATTACTTATAAACCATCTGTGTTAGATGGTAGCAGATCCAGGTCTTTAAATGGTGGTCTGCACCAATGAATGACAAAGTGTTAGATCCAAGTTAAAGAACAAATTAGGCATATGAATCTAGTGCCTCTACTTCACATGGATATTCCACTATTGTCATATTTGAGCCTTGCCTTTACTATTCAAGATCTCCCTGATTGGGTTGATTCCATTTACTCAAAACTGACAAACTTGTTATAGCAGAACTTAGGGCCAAACTCCACATTATATCTACCATGTGATTGCCACTGGGGCTTGCAGCAGGACTTGTTCCAGTTGGTCTGGACCAGAGCATGGAGGAAGCAGGGACTTCTACCTTCCCTCCGTGTCATTTCCCTGATGCAGAATGGCCTGTGGGGGTACTGTTTGTCCACGGGGGGGGGGGGGGGCGCTGCACGTACAAGATTGTGCCCCCTTCCCCCCATGTTGTGGTCTCAATCTGAGTTGAATCCCTGAAGCAATTTTAATTTGAGGTCCTATGGGAAACTCTCAGTGGTTCTTTTGCTGCAAGTTGCCATAGTGATAGATGTTACGTATAGTTTGGACCTTATTAGCTGCAGTCTGAGGTTGCATTTTGGTGAATTGTTTTTTACTTCTTTTTTTCCCTTTTAACAATGTTTGGTGCCTGAAGTATGAATATCACTTTAGTAATGACCATGTTTTTTGTGACTTGATCATGTTTCTACAGTTTTACCGGGGATATGCAAAACACAATTGTTTTTAAAGATTATATATTTAAAGATGAGTAAAAAAACAGGCACTCCAGTCAGTTCTGATTTTTATTTAATCAGTCACCTTATACTCTTTTCTAGAAGCTTTTTGTGAGTATGATTTTTAAAGTATTTTTTGCTGAGGTTTGACTTTTATCTGGAATGCATCATTTACTTGTTTGACTATATTTTTGTCTCCTATAAAAATCTTGCAACCCCTGCTGAGACTTCTGCTCCTGTCTCTGAGTGGGCCTTGCTGGGGTCTTCAACTGCTGCTTTGATAAAGGTTTTGACTGTTTGACAGACTAGTGGGGAGGAGGGGCTTCTGCCTTCCCTCCATTCTATTCTTCTGACCCAAAACAGCATCGGGTTGTATGTAACTTCCCCAACCTCTGCCCTTGGTGCTGTTTGGGTTGGAAAAATGGCACAGGGGAATCAGAAACCCTTTCTCCCCCTAAGCCACAGTGGTCCTAACTATAATTTGCCCCCTCTCAGTGCTCTTAAAAGACATACCCTGACAACAAAATGGAGGTGTCTCTCTGGGGATGGTGTATCATCTATTTTGGCCGTAAGTCTATAGTTTTAAAAGATGTTTACTGTTAAATTGTGGAGCTTCTGTATTATGATGCTGACCTTTGTTTTAAAATTATTAGTTTAAATTGATCCCAATTTGGGGACCACGAAATAGAACAGAAATTATTTTAATATGCTTATCTACCCTGCTGCCCCTTGGCCTCCTTGCTAGAATTGATGCTGAAAGCTTCCAAGTGGATTCCAGGAACCCCTAAAGGGCTATCTATGCATTTTTAAACTTGAGTCTCTCCCAGGCTTGTAGAGTACATATAACAATCAATGCAGAGGTTCTAGTAAAATTCCAGCAGCCGTAGGTGCTCCCACATGTGCATAGGGAAGAAGCCCATTGTGTGGTCTTCTTGGAGCCAATCTTAGCAATCTGTTCCCACTTAATATTCCAGAAATGTCTCATTATGCCTAATAATGGCCCTAATCCCCACAGAAGGATCCATCAGGCAGTCATGCTTATCATACACCCATCCCCTCATACCATCATGTAAACTCTTTTTTGATAAATGCTTCTCACACCGATCCAGGTGCAATTCAGCAGCTTGTATTTAATGATCATTTATGTTGTTTTTAATGATTGTATGGCATTGTTTTTACTTGTGATCCACTTCAAACAGGTTTCCAGACTATGTCTGTAAACAAACTTGGCATTTACTGCAAATTCTATATTTAAAACTGGCATGCCATAAGGTGTGAAGGGGGAAGCTGTTTTGGAAAGGGTGTGAGCCTTGTGTTTCCAGCATCCCTTTGGGTTCTGTATGGCTTCAGTGAAGTTCTTATGTGTTACTTGTTACAATCTGAAACTGATGGAGGTAAAACATGGGTCGGGAGTTTTAGCATAGCTTGAAATGGAGTAGAGCAAGAATATAATCCTTGGAACTGTCCAACCGGAGTGATTGAAATGTGCATAAAAGAGATTTCTTTAAAAGGCAGCACACCAACATAGTGCCCTTAGCCAGAATCATTAGTGTACCATTTCTCTGTGTAATCAGTCATTGCTAATTAGCCAGGAATAACATATCTTTAGACCGATACATTCTATTTTTACATAAAATGGCACTTTTCAGAAGTAAAATAAAACATTTTTAATCAATTTAGGCTTTTTAAAAAGTTAGCTTTAAGGATGACCCCTATCAACAGACTTCTTTTATTTGAGGCAAAGAGTAGCATCTTTGCTTTTTTCTAACTGGACATTGTTGTGGAAGGCAGAAGACTGAACCAACAACATGTCTCTGTTTTAGTACTACCTTTACATCACAGCTGTTATGCCTGTGTTTATCTCAGAATCATTGGCTCACATAACATGCTTTGAAAGAATGTAGAAAAATTATTAAAATAAGCTTTTTCCCTGAATAGGGAAACCCTTACAACTGTTTGTTCCTCTCTGTTCTTTTACATAAAAAAAATCAGAGAGAAAATTGTATTAGATTTATTCAAGTACAATCTCCATGACAACAAGCTAATTAATCCCCATCAATCTGGCTTTGGTCCTCTTCACTGAACTTGTACTCCACAGCTTCACTTCACATGTCAAATCTGGTGAGTTCTGGATGAAGGTCACTTATAGGTACATTTATATAAAAGAACCTCCTTTAATAATCACAGTCACTCTTCTCTTCATCTAGTTGATTGGTATTTCTCTTCTCCATTTTCTATTTTCATGACCTTTTTTCATTCTGTACTGAATCGTAAATGTTTAGTTTGTGTATTTTTCTCTCTTAGAATGAACTAAGAAAGATCTGAGCGAAACTACTTAAGTCATGATATGTTCATATATGCAGATGACCAGCAATTTGTGATGGTTGTTTCTTCCTGAAATCTTCTTGCCAACAATTTTTACACCAGTTGGTTTAATTAAAATCATGTATTTCATCTTTTTCGAGAAAATGTGCACTTTTCAGTCCTTGCTTCCTGAATCAATATAAAGCATTAAGGTAATTAGATGTAACATATAGCTTGTAAGTATTAAAAAATTAAAAAGCAAAAAAATACTCTCCGGACACCTAGTTGCAGCAGAGCCTCTGGAATTAAAACCTTGTTTTCTAAAAAAATATTTATATTATTTCTCAAGTTCCCTCATTTCATGGGATAGAAACAGCAATAGAGAAATTAGCCAATAGCATTTTTGGGTCCATCTGCCATTAATCTTTCCCTCACTTAGTTGACCATCTACTTGACAGGCATGTGCCACCCTTAGCAAGTGTATCCTATATTTTCTATGTGCTACTAGTTGTTTATATTGTTTAAATGTGACTTGTTTTCTTAAGGAACTCTTGGTATGATCTGCCCAGTTTGCTTTTGTTAGCTATGTCCCTTAAGGAGTCTAATGTGTCATCCTGTTGGTTTTCTGCTATACGCTCAGTGGAGTTTTTTCCCCATCAGAATCATTCCTGTAACCGATCCTGTTCTTTAACGCCTTCCTCAGAAGTTTCATTATTTTTTAGCTTTTCTAGGTGTTCAGCCCTTGTTCGTAGAGAGATATACCTTAACTAGCAACAGATCCTGTTGTAAAAATAAATACAGTGGGCTCTAGCAGCGGGGCATTGGGAAGGCCACACCAGCGTGGCCCTCCCAAGGCCCTACAGCCGGCAGAGGTGATGGGAAGGGAGCCCGCCGTGTGGCGCCTCCACTCTGGCTCCCCAGACTCGCAGTCACCATGGAAGTGGTGGGAAGGCCACCCAGGGAGCTTCCCCCACACTGTCCCTCCCTGCTGGCTCCACAGGCAGGCCTCTAAGGGCCTGCGGAGCTGGTGGGAAGGGAGCCCTCTGCGCTGTGCCTACCCACTGGCTTCCTGGACCTGCAGCTGCCATTGAGGTGGTAGGAAGGCCACACGGGGGGAAGTCACTGTTAATTTATGTACCATGAGGCAGCATTTATTGTTGGTATTGGGTTCAGAGTACCTAAGTCCACTACCAGCAATTTGAGAAACTGCAACCAATGTCTTATCTTTTTTGTAACCAATTTGGGGATAAAAACCTAGCCCAAATCTGGTGGTAGCTTGGAGCTGTAAGTGCTTGGAATGGTTTCAGAGATAATAATGGTATACTAGATGTGATGGAACAGCTTATGAAGTTCGGTAAATATTCAGGATTTAAAATTAACAAGAAAAAAACAAAAATTATCCCTAAATTTTTAACAAAGCAGGAGGAAGAAAAAATTCAAGAAGTATCAGGATGTGAGATAGAGATAATTATGAAACACTGTGGAGGAGAATTCAACAAGACTTGGAAAGATGGTCTAAATTAAATCTGTCTTGGACCGGAAGGATTTTGGCAAAATGAACATGTTACCGGAAATCAATTTTTTGATTCAAACGTTACCAGTTAGCATAAAAGATAAGACATTGAAGGATTGGCAAAGGCAAATTAATCAATTCATCTGGAACAGTAAAAAACCAAGAGTAAGATTCAAGGTATTACAAGATGAAACTTCCAGAGAGGGTTGGCAGTCCCAAATATCAAATTATATTATCAAGCAGCTGGTCTAGTTTGGATTATAGACTTGATAAGAAATCCCAAAGATAGACTAATACAACTAGAAGCAGCGGACCTGACAGATGCACTGCACAACCTCCTTTGCATGGCAAAAAGATCAAGAAAAAAACCCAAGAAAGTCATGTTACAAGAGACAGTCTCATTCAAATTTGGGATTCGGTTAGAAGAAGAATAAGCCCGTTGGTATCACCACTATTTTCACCAATTGATGCCTTTTGTGATAAGAATCAGAGGAAAAATAATGATCTTATAACGTACCAAGATATGACAAACCCTCGAGGAAAAATAAAATCATGGCAAGAAATTTAAGATGAAGGGGGGAAAAATACAATGGCTGATATATTTTCAGGCAGTTTCTAGAATGCAAGAAGCCTTGAAGGAACTCAGAGGACAGTTAAGGAATCTTACTGATTTTGAGAAAATAATCATGCAGAAAAAAGAACACATCCTGGGCCTAATATATAAACTTTTACTCCAATATGATACTGAAACAGAACAAGTTAAAGTGTGCATGATAAAGTGGATGCCAAATTTCGGAGAAGAAATAACATTTCAACAGTGGGAGAATCTTTGGACAAAGGGCATAAAATTTACGGCAAGTCAAACATTAAGGGAGAACTGGTACAAGATGTTCTTCAGATGGTACATTACGCCAAAAGACATAGAGAAAATGGACAAGAAATATGTGGGGTCATGTTGGAAATGTAAAGAAGCTGACGGTTCTTTTTATCATATGTGGTGGACTTGCCACAAAAGCAAAAACTTCTGGAAAGAAATACATGCTGAGATGCAAAAGGTTTTAAAATTTGAGTTCACCATGAACCCACAAACTATGCTGTTGGGAATGCTACCAGAAAATGTAGATAGAAAACTATATGAACTATTTAGATATTTACTGATGGCAGCAAGGGTGGTATTTGCAACTAGATGGAAGGAAGAAGATTGCCCAACTAGGGAAATCTGGAAAGACAAGATGGCAGAATACGCAGTGATGGCAAAACTGACAAGCTATTTAAACAGAAGACCAATGAGTGAATTCGAAGAGAAATGGGGGAATTACTTTCCTTACAAAGGAGAAAATGCATAAAATGTTTTAGTTTAAGCAATCTGAATAAGGTAGTATATGGATATATTGTTCTAGACTGAATATAAGGTTAGGATACGATAAGTTATGGAAACTTTTGTATAATAGTTAAAAGAAATAGAAATGATTTGTATAGAAGCATCAGACTATATTAAGATATAATCTTTAGTTGATTTAATAGTGAACACTCGGTAGAAAAAGAATGTACTTATTTACTAAGGTACACAGAAGCTGTAATATTAGATGCAATCTTCATCTTAACATTGATGAACTCTGATGAAGGCGTGTTGTGTGTACGCTGTGTTTTAACAACCCTTGTAGTGCAACATTTTACCGTTCCTTGGACCCTGTTATCCCCCTTCCTTCTTTTTTCTGTACCCCTCCTTGTTTTGAAGAAAAAAAATTAACACCCCCCCCCCCCGAGATAATAATGGTATACTTAAAACTCATGAGAGTAAATTGATGGGGAATGGTAGATAGAAAGATGGTTGGAAAGAATCTCCTGCTTTTAATGTGAATAATTCCCTCCCCCTGCTTGGATAGTAAAAGGAATGAATTATGTCTAAAAGTTATGCCTGTAGGAGTCATCCTAGTCCCTCCTTGCTAGAGTAGATTTAATCAAACAGTTTGTATTTTGGCACTTTATGGCTAGACAGGACTCATGTAATGGAAGCATTATGCCAATGCGCCTGCTGCCGTGTTTAGGCTTTGCTTACTCAAAATAAATAGTTAAAATTAGCTGTAATTGTGGACTATGTAACAATTGTAACTATTCATACAGAATCCCTGGCATCTTTTTGCAGCACACTTAACAGAAGACAAGAAATACGAATGTGAACTATGTTGTGGGAGGAAAGAAATGGCTATTTGGGGTTGTTCTGTGTGTCTTTTAACAAACAAGGGTTTTTTTGGATGATAAAGTAATTTTAATTTTAACTTCATCTCACTTTCTCTTTCTGTCCTGCTCAATCTGCCTCAACGCTGACATTTCCCAAGATTGCTGCGTTCACTGTATCTTGGCCTGTTTGTTCTGCGAATTCGTCACCCTCTGCAGCCTTGTCTTGGGACAAGCATCATGTGGTGTCTGCCCATCAGAGGCCTGTTGCTGCTGCTGTGGGGAGGAAATGGGAGATGACTGTAACTGCCCATGTGACATGGACTGTGGCATAATGGACGCATGTTGTGAATCATCAGACTGCTTGGAAATCTGCATGGAATGTTGTGGGATTTGTTTCCCATCCTGAGACACTTCACAAATTCATGCTTATAATTGTTTAAAAATTTTGTTTAAAAACTGGAGAGGGTCTTTTTTTAAAAAAAGAAACCCATAGGAAAGACACTGTTAGAATCTCTCACAGCAACCTAGTTCTGTGCACTGTTAACTTTTTAAAAAGAATTGTGGAAAAGCAAACCAATAAGAACTAATTGGGTGGCGATCTCGTGTGTGAACTTTTCTGTGCCTTGATGTTGCCTATGTAAAGGGTTCTGCCATTTGCTTGCACAGGCAAAAGTACCATTTTGTAGCTGTACATGAATTAAGTCAGGAAAGTCTGAGCCATTTAGAATTTCCTAAAAACATAAAGAGCTGATCACTTCTGTTAAAGAAAGCGTCTCAGAACAGGTGGGAAACAGCAAAGTTGGAATAAAGTGACTGTTTTCAGACTTCCACTTTACTGCTGATCTCAATGTTAAATTACTAGTATTGCTGTTTTAAAACAAATACTTTAAGTAGAATTGTTATCTGTCTTTATAGTTCAGGGTTGGCCAAACTTGCTTAATGTAAGAGCCACGTATAATAAACATCAGATGTTTGAGAGTCACAAAACATGATGCGTTGCAGTGGCTTCAGATGAAGAGGCAGGTTTGGGGGAGTGTCCTGCAAATCACATCACAGGAAGGGGTGGGGGTTTGGTGCAGTATGCTGGAAGTGACATCCTCAGAAGGGGTGGAGCTTGGGAAAACCCATCACCCTTGTCACATCCTTGCTAGGCTTCACCCCCAAAGTTCCTAGGTTTTTTCTGTCTCAGACTTGGCAACCCCAACATTTTTATTGAAAATACGAAAGACATGGAAGGAAGGAAGGAAGGAAGTAAGGAAGGAAGGAAGGAAAAAAGGAAAAAAGGAAAAGGGAGGGAAAGACATGGAAAGAATGAAGGAAAGGGAGAGAGGGAAAGACATGGAAAGAAAGAAGGGAAGGGAGGGAACTAAATTAAACTAAAATGTATGGCCACAGCAATACTCGGAGACCTCCGGGAGTCGCACGATATGTCTAGAAGAGCCACATGTGGCTCCTGAGCCACAGTTTGGCCACCCTTGTTATAGTTTAATAGCAATGTGAAAGCTCAGTGTACTCATTTTGGAGTCTTGTGAAACACCTTTTCACATCTAAACATTCAGTAATTTAAGTCTCACTGAATTGCCTCACAATCTAATTCATATCTTAAAAATACCATTAAGCCCCTTATCAGTATTTTTGTACTATATATATCACGTTTTAAAGCCACTCTTTCTGAGCCTGAAGATAACTGTGCCCCCCCCCCCCCCCCCCGCTCCAAATGTGTTGTTCATTAGCAGCTGCCTGCTGGTGATCCCATTCAAGCCAAATAAACGTAAGATCTTGAACAGGACTGCAGCATGAAAAATTTCGTGTGGAAGTTACTTGGCTATATAGGAGGTGTGCTTCCCAAAGCAAAGAAAGAATTAGATTCAAGTAGATTTTTAAAAGTGTTATGTTGTAGTTTTTGTGAATGGTTAATGCAGTATTAGAAGAAATATTGTACTGTGTGTGGCTTTAATAGAATGTTGTGGATGAAGCAACAACATATTTATTGTACCTTTGAAATAAAAATCTTGCCCACTATATCAGTTGATTTCAGAGTTTTCATATGTTGGAATGTGATGGTGCTGAATTTATCTTAACATTTGTGAGTAATTCTTGTAATATTTGTTCAGCTTAAATAAACTACCTGGTTGTCGAGATCTTTCTCGTTCCTCAAATTCTCAGTTGCCTTTTAGCTTTTATTGTTTGATCTTAGTCAAATTTTGTTAATTTAAAATCAATTGGAAGGAATTTTGTTTAATTGGACTGAATGTTTGGTGTGGGGAGAATGAAAAAGAGAATGAAAAGTTAAGCCTGAACTTTCAAACACTGACTTACCAATGTTTACTACTGTGAATTCTTACTGAACTTTTCCTAGGCTCATCATATCTTAATGTGGAGGGAAGTAACTTTCCCTCCTGTTGACTATTCCTATTCCCAACAGTAGGTCTTACCTCATATGTTGCACTCCAGAGCAGAATCTGCAATAAAAATTGGAATCTTATACTACTATGATTTAATTATGGATTTTTTTTGGTATGTGTTAATAACTGAAAGTTTTATAACAAACAAAAAAGTTAAATTGATTAAAACACTGAGCTTAGTGACAAGGATGGGGGAGGGGTCAGTTATGATACTTGGAAATTATAGAAGCATGCAGAATAAGTGGCAGCTTCTAGGGAAACTGGGATTCCTTGGTTAGCTTACCTGGGTTTACATGGATTTTCAGTGTTGCCAAACAAAATTAAAAGTGTAACTGGTAAAATGGAGAACAACATTTTTTGTCTTTGTCTAGTGCAGTGATAATACTGGTATTTGTAATGACTTCTTGTATAGCACTTCCTAAACAAAGTTTGTTGTACATCAGAATAAGTATCCTTTTTGGAAAATGATTCCAGTATTAAAACAAATGCAAACAGAGTGCTTATGTGTTTTGTGAATGTTCATATTAAAACTTCAAATATGCACCCTGGAAGTGCAAGACAGTCTAAGTTCTTTCTGGTCAGATTATATAAATCTTTCAAATGACAGCGATCAGTTTATTAACAGTTTTTATTTCAAAAATAAAATTCTGACTTGTTTTGACAGGCTAAATATATCCTGCTATATTCGTTGTTTGTGATATTTATCTCAACAGGAAAGCATGTTCATAAATAGTTTTTCTTAAAATTCTCTATTTTGTCTTTTCTAGAGCCATTTTTATGGCAACCATATGTAATTAAAACTAAACAAATAGTTAAGCAATGCAAAAATGCTGTTGATATAATAATCTGCAAATGGTTTAATCTATCCCATTATTAATGTAGACGGAGATCTTCAGTTATACAGATTTGAAGCTTTTTACTATTTTTTTATGTGTTACTTGCAATCTGAATTTTCTATTAACTGGATCAGTTGTTACAAAACACTATTTTGAAATAAAGATTTTTATTTTGAATCATTGCTGGCTATGTTGAGTATATTGAATTTTGTGGTTTTTTTAATAATGCAGGTATGCTGATGATAGCTGAGAGAAATAGGTGCTACTCTCATCTTAGCTTCTTTCTGTTACACCTTTTACTGACTATTGTGTCAGTAGAAGTCTTGAATTCTGTGATTGGGAGAGTTTACCCCTACTGACTGAACTTGAATTCCTGAACAAATAATTTTGCTCACAGCTATTTTATTCTAATTATATATAATAGCACAAAATAACTAATCATTTTTGTTTTAGGTTACACTACCTATAGGACTTCATTTGCAATATTTTTTTCATGTGTTATTTTCCAGATTTCTGTATGTCAGATTGAACACACAATTGAGGAATGCCGTATATCTGTCAAACCTGTTATTCTCCTCTACTCAAAAAGGAAGTTATGGGTCTGATGTTGGCATCCACTGGAACGCAACTTTATTGTTCCTATAATCATAGTCAAAGTGGAGAAGATGGAGATAACTTCCTTTTCTTTTTTAGGTGACTCCACCCTGGTTTGCCATTAGGGGCAGAGCTAGTTTTTATTTTATTTTCTCACCATTATGACTACTCTCAAAGTATATCTGAATCTCAAATGAATTTTGATTCCAGAGGCCTTTCTTTGAATGTATCCTCGCAGTTCATGTGTGCTTGCGTTTTTGAAGTGACATGAACGTGTTTATTGCATAGTTGCAATACTGTATATAGGGAGTACTCGCCTGAAATGAGCATCAGTAAGGTTTCCCCAGGAAGCATGAAAGTAGCTGGGGAGAATGGATTGCAGTTTTCACTGGGGAAATGGTGCAGAACTGGAAAGTCCCTTTATCCCCATACTACTCTCTCTCCTGGTGGGATATATATTTTGACAGAAAAATACACAAACGTTTTTAACATCACAGAATGATTTATCATTCTGCCCTTAATTTGCTAATGTGGGGAGATTTGAACACATCACTTTCTTTCCTCACTCGTATTGTATATAACCTTGAGTGGCTTGCACAAATCTAGAGGTGGGTGGCTAGTGGGAACACACAGACTCCTCATGCAGTGGCACTGGACATGAAGGATAGGTGATAGTTGTTGGGAGTACTGCACTACTCCAACTGAAGAGACGTAGATAGATTGGATGCACAGAAGTCAACATGTATAGGCAGTATGGTGGAAAAATATAATGGGCTGCAATGGGATGGAGAAGGTGGGAAAGATTTAATCTATCTGTGGAGCTATTCTTATTCTTTGGAATCAATCCCTATATGTTTTAAGAAGTGTCTGCTTGTCTTTGAAGCAGTTGAGCTACTTTCAAAATGAATTTACTTTTAAGCTGCATCCCAACCCAAGCACTCTCCTGCCCACAACGGACGAAAGGGCATACTAGATAGATAAAGATGGGTAGCCGTGTTAGACTGTCTGTAGCAGTAGAAAAGAGCAAGAGTCCAGTAGCACCTATAAGTAACCACATTTGTTGTAGGGCATGAGCTTTTGTGAGTCCCAGCTCACTTCAGATCCATTTAGAATGTGAGTCCATCTGTCCTTATATCTTGGAGAACGGAGAGATTTCAGATGCCGAATGACAACAGCCAGTGAATGACAATAACAGGAATGATTGGATAGGGTGGGGTATGCAAAGGGGTAGTGGGTGTGGGAAAATCAACATTGGTAATGAGACAGGAAAGCCTAGGTCTCAATTCAATCCAGGTGGATGCATTGTCTTGAGCTTTGTTATCAGTTGCAATTCAGCAGTCTCTCTAATCTCCTTTTGAATTTCCTCTGCAGGATAACTGCTACTTTTGGGTCAGCAACTGAATGTTCTTGAAGGTTAAAATGTTCCCCCGCTGGTTTTTGAATGTTGTGGTTTCTGATAAGTCATTGAAACAGTTTCTTAAGGGATTGCTATGCACCTTTCCCCCAAGGCATATACTGGTGCCTCAGTGGAGCCTATCCTTGGTACTAGCAAGACTCATGCTTCCTCCTTTGGAACCCATAGCATTACTAGCAGGGAAAGTCAGTTTCTTGGTGGCAATTACTTCTGCCCAGAGGGTCAGAGAGCTAACAGCCTTGCGGGTAGACCAATTTTTACATTTACTCATTTTTTCCCAGACAAAATAGTGCTTTATACTGTTACAGAGTTTCTTCCTAAAATGGTATCTAGGTTCCATTTGTCCCAGGCAACTGCTTGGACTGTGTTTTTCCAACTCCGTCTACAGATTCTGAAAAAACCCTACACATGCTGGATGCCTGCAGTTTTTTACTTTTCTGATTAGTTCGGATTAAGAGTTTTTGCAAGTCCAAAGGACTTTTTGTTTGTTACTCAGGCCCCCGCAAAGGGCATCTAGTTTGAGCCAAACACTCTCCAGGTGGATAGTTTCAACCATTAAGCAGGCTGGTATTTCCTGTCCTGTCATCATCAAAGCACACTCGACCAAAGTTCAAGCTTCATCAGTGGCCTTCTTAAGAGGCATCCCACTACGTGAGATCTGCCAAACACCAACCTGGTCTTCAGCTGATACCTTGTAAGATATTACTCAGTGGATATGAACTCTAGATGGGAATCAGCTTTGGAATTGGCATTCCTACATTCACTGTTCAGTTGACATAACACCTACCTCCTGTGGTGAGTAGCTTGGTAATCTCCCATGGGGGACTGTACAGGAAGAGACGACGATAAAAACTGTTGCACTTACCTGTGACTGTTGTTCATCAAGTCTCTTCTGTGTAGGCACATATTCCCTTCTGCTTCGCTGAGAGTTCTGCCAATTTTTGGCAGACACTGGTAGCGTAGAGGAACTGAGAGAATGGGTGGGCGCCTCCCCTTTAGGCACACAATGTTTTGGCAGGAATGGACCACAGAGGCACCCTTTCTACAGGGTCTTAAAGATAGAAATCTCTTCATTGTGGCTGACCTGTGCATGCACAGTCCCATGTGTGCATGCACAGAATAGACTCGAACAACAGTTACAGGTAAGCTCAACACTGTTTTACTTCATCAGTGTCGCAAAGCAGCTTCTAGAGCAAGCTTTTGGGTAGGAACCCCTCCACCACAGATGAACTGGATGGTGTATGCCTGAAGGGGGAAGTTGTGCCTTTTTTCTCAGTTCTTTCCAAAACAAAAAAATACCCTATAGCAAGTTAAAAGCCCTGGTTGCAGGAAGGGTGGCCAGGTTGTGTGGCTGCGTAGATGACCAGGCAAAAACCAGCAGTTACAGGTAAGCAACCTATTTTTCCTGTATGCATTCTACACTTTATTCTGCTAGTTAGCAAACCTGACCAGATACTTATCCAATGAAACTGCTTGACACTGAATCAGACCCTTGGTCCATCAAGGTCAGTATTGTCTATTCAGACTGGTAGTGGATCTCCAGGGTCTGAAGTAAAGATTTTTTTATGTCACCTACTCCTTGATCTGTTAAACTGGGGATGCTGGGGATACAACGTTGGACCTTCTGCATGCCAAGCAAATGCTCTGCCAATGAGTCCCAGTCCCACCCCCAGTCACCTCCACATTCTGAAGACTGGCATAAGCTTTAGGAATGGTGTCAGAACTGTTTCCAGCTGATGCACTCAGATGATCAGGCTGTGGACCTATGTTTGCTTGCTGGCATATGACATGGTCCACTTGCTAAACTGACAGAGGTCCAAGATAACTCTTACTAATAAAATGCATGTAAAATGCTGTGTCGCAGGTATAATTTCTTTTAGAGGTGTTCTGAATCCATGTGTGCAGGAATGAAAATACAGCACTAAGCAACCCATATGAGAGCCAGTTTGGTGTAGTGGTTAAGAGTGTGGGACTCTAATCTGAAGAACCAGGTTTGCTTCCCCACTCCTCCACTTGAAGCCAGCTGGGTGACCTTGGGTCAGTCACAGCTTCTAGGAGCTCTCTCAGCCCCACCCACCTCACAGGGTGATTATTGTGGGGATAATAATAACATACTTTGTAAACTGCTCTGAGTGGGTGTTAAGTCATCCTGAAGGGCGGTATATAAATCGAATGTTATTATAATGTACTAGTTCTAATCTAGATCTATTCTTTTGTATACCAGTGAATTATTCTAAAACTTTGCTATCCACTTTCAAATCACAGGAAGGTGCTCAGCAGCCAATCCAATCACAGTACAGTCTTTCTAAACAAAATATATGGAAACCCTCATTATTTCATGGCCCAATATACTGCAGCGGATATCCTATTTACTGTTCATCACAGGAGATAGCAAATTCAGGAAAACTGGCAACACGTAGAGCTCTGCCTCTTCGTCATGCCACAGTATCAAATTTAATGGAGCCTGTATTTAGAAAGCAATAATGCTTCTCCTGCTGATATGACACTATCGCACATGCATGCTACTTGTATGTAAGCCTGTTTCAGTTCTGTTTCCTTCTTCCCTTCACCCACCAATATGCATGCTTCCAAAATTTCTGGGCATGGCAGGGTGTATGTGAGGTTTTGTTTCTTTATAAATGTATATTTACTTGAATAGACTGCTAAAGTTCACATTTTGATCATAGATTTACAGAGGAAATACCGAAGTGCTTGTTTAGATGTGACTAAATGTATATTTTGATATGGAGGAGAAGTAATGCAGTCTGCTGAGTCTCCTGAAATTCTTCCCTGTGGTCATGAGACTCAAACAAAATTGCAAGCAAAGAAGGAGGTCTGCAGTGGCGGGTGAGTAAAAAAAATTTCCCTCCCTCCTTCCACTGGTGGAACTACTTTGATACAACAGGGAAGTGGGGGGGGGGGGGTAAACCTTCAGGCTTTTATGTGCTTTTATGCTTCTGGGGCCTTATTAGGTCATTTTTAATGACTGATTTTATGTTTTTATGACCTGACTTTGTTTTATTACATGAGTTGCCTCAAGCAGATTCCTGAAGGCAGAGAAATGTTTAAAACAAATATATAGTTTTGGGTAGTTTAGTTGAACACTGGTGTACACTGAAATTTTAAAATATTGTGACTTTGCTCTCATTATTTAGAATTTTTTTCTCTGTGTGATATCATTGAGGTCTACATATTGGCCAAATCTGAGAAGCTCCTTTAGGAGTACCCAATGGCTTGGCCATATGCAATGAAATTTGGTGGTGGTTGTGGGGGGTTACAACCAATTGCATTAAATGGTAGACCCCAATGTCATCTTGCAAACTGTTTTAAAAGAGACAAGGGTGGGTGGGAGATCATCCAGAAACTAGCTGTGCAATTTTTGAACCTAGAATATTTTTTAAAGCCCAAATACTAAAACAGTTTTAACTACAAAACTACTGACAATTTCTGTTGTCAGCATTAGTTCTACTGTTATTTTTCCATCTGGCAAACCCAAAGGGATACATAGGTACAGCAGCCCATAATTATTATTTTAATAAAGTTAATTCATCTGAACTTTTACATGTTATAGATATGTCAAACAAACTGAACACACAATACTTTTCATGTTCTTAAAATGGTAAATTTAGAATTGATAAATTTGTGACATGAAAATTTCCTTCCAAATATTTTTTCATGATGCATTAATTGTCTCACCAAAAAAACACCATGATTACTTTTCCTTAGCTTCAAAATGTTCAGAATTTCTGTATCTCAGGTCCTGTTGAGGGTTATTCAAGATGAAGTATAATTGATAGATGGCTCCGATAGATTCATGATGAGTTTTAATGAGTTTTTCCCAGCTTTTCCTTAGTGGGCTTTCCATTACCTAGGAACAAGCTATGCAATCACCATTTGTAAAGCAGTCAAGGTGTAAGTCAGTTGTATACTAAGTTGTGTAACTCAGCATCTGTTTGCATCAAAATTATTATTTTTATGAGATCACAGGTCCAATTTGTGCTTTCCATCAGTTTTTAAAACTTTCCTGCCAGTACTTATTCTGTTCAGAACATCTTTGGTGTTAGAAAATAATCTAGCATAGACTTCTGTATTTACTAGAAATCCAGTAATTACTTATTTAAAACTATGTTTGAAAATAATCTTGCGGTCAATCCATTCCATTTGTTGTCCAAATTTACATTTATATACACCCCCCACTGTTGCTTTTACTTAAGTGTTTTATTTCTGTTTCAGGTGTTACTGGCTTGTATTTCAGAATTGCTGCGGTGGCTTTGTATACCTACCTAGCAGCAACTAGAAAAGGGTAGCCAACTAAATTTTATCTTTTCCTTATCAAATGTTACGTGCTACCCCATAGCAGGCATGAGAAGTTAATGAATGAAATTCTCATTTTGCCAGGTAATGGGCATGGCTGTTTCATTGTCATGCAGTACTGTTCATTTTTATTTATACTTTTAAAATTCTATACTTTGTTAAAAATAGGCACTCTGGGTTTCTATTAATGTTAGGTTGTCATAAGAAAAGCAATGTATGCCAGGCTTAGATATGTACTATGAAATTCTAGTTGGGACTTATATGACATGATACTTTTCCTTATGGCATGTTAGCAAAGATACAAATTAGGAATTAAAATTCAAAGATGATGATAAAAGGTTGAATACCAAAAAGAGAGCAAGGAAATCTTATTTCTTCAAAGAACAAGATGGCACTTTTCAATTAAACTAATCCAAGAGAATAGTTTGTATAAAGATGTTTATCTGGGCTACTAAAAAAATGGAATACTGGGTCCACGTTGCAGGAGACCAGATAATGAGGTGTACATTACTTTGCTAAAGCCTGCGTATTGGATCACTATGGGGGAAAATGGGGGCAATGGTCCGTCGGCTCCTTCATTTTCCAGGAAATTAGTGTGGTGGTGTTGGAGTGATTGTAAGTAATGAGAATACACATGGTTTGAATAAGGGAGGTTTTAATAGTGCAAAATTTAATGTAACATCATATGATTTAATTACAGTGTATGTTGATTTGAGCCTTTGAAAAAGACATTGTCAAAACGGGAAAGTAGGCTAGCTACACCCATCAGGCTCTTACAGCCCAATTTTTGGATGGTTTCAGCTGTAACCACTAGGAAATGTTGTCGTTTGAAGATATTCCATACAGATATGAACAGTTCTGAAACTTCAAACAGATATCAACAGCTTTGAAACAGCACAAAGAACAAACTAATACAGGCTTTCATAGCCCAATTTTGGAGAGTTTCGGCTGTAACCACTAGGCAATGTTGTCATCTGAGGATACTCCACACAGATGTTCATAGCTTTCAAGCTCCACACAGATATTAACAGCTTTGAAACAGAACAAGAACAAAGAAAATACAGTTTACAACTCTGGAAATTGGAACTGATTATTCAAAGTGGACTGGAAGGATTGAACGCTTGATGAATATTTATGAATTTTTTTGATTATTTATGAATATTTATTAGTTGTAGATGTTAGATATTTATTGTAGAATATTTATCACATTTGAGCATTTGCACTTTTGTATGAATTAAAAATATAAAAAATTACTAAATATATTAAATATATAAATATAACCTTTGAGGTTTGTAATTTGTTTGAGAGTGTTCTGCACTCGGAGGACCCCTCTTATTTGGCTAGAGCAGTTGTATGGCATGGCTCTTTCTGAGAGTCTTCCACAAACTTCAAGAAACTGATGCTTTGGAGTGAGGATCCTGAAGCATAAGGATATTTCGTGCAATGAAACAAATTGTAGAGCCTCCTTTCCAGGGAGTTTTTAAAGTGAAGTTTGGGTGAGTGTCTACTGTGGGGGTGCCTGATCATGACTTAAGCTAATGTATTGGAAGGGCTATAGCCAGTATTGTATTTTCAAGCTTACGATTTGAATCAAACAGGGATGGCATTTGTCAGATCACTGTAGTGCAATTTCAGATTTCTCTGTGTCTGTGAATTAAGATGCATTACAATAAAAACAATGTTATTTAAAAATTGATGGCCAGATACTTCATTTGTTCCAGTTGAAATTCACTGAGGTAATGCCATTTTAAAGTCCCCATCTTCTGTAATGAAGTTCCTCTAAGAGTCCACAAGTATTTTCTTTCAGTAATTAACAATATTTAAACATGTAATGTTCATGATATACAGGTATATCATTTCACTTTCACAGGAAATGATTGATACAGGATTGTATAATTTGTGTGTCCTTTCCGCATATAAATTTCCACCGATCTCCGATTAATGGTAGACCTAGAAAATTTCAGTTTGAGGCAAGCCATATACAACCCCGTGAGCTGACAATCTTGTTCCTAGAAGATGATCAGTACATTTTTCTTAATGCTGGGAAATCATGTAGTCTGTTACGTCCATCGAAGTGTATTAGGAGGAAACTCGCAAAGTGATGCTCCAATCCTTAAAGCTCTTTCTTAGCCGGCTCATGGCCCATTAATTTCCTTTGGGATGATATTGGTACTGCATTTTGAGGACTGGTCTTTTAATGTAAAGAGAATTATGATTAAACAATATGGTTTTGCCGCTGTACCTATAAAATATAGCTCTCAATATGTCTGTTCTGCGATGTGAAGGCAAGACTCCTTGATTACATAATAGGCTTCAAGTGATGGCTCATAATGTACAATAACCTTCAAGGTCATGAGTGCTGTCTGTAGCAGAAGAAATCAAATAGTTGGTAACTAAGATATCTGGGTTTTTTTAGGGTGATGGACTTGGCTGGGCTTTTGAGTTTGAGGCAACAATGCATACCTATGATTGAGCATTTATATCACATTCTGTTAAATGAGAGAAGATTAATTAACCATATTTACACAATTACATTTTGGTAAACTATTATGCCAGTTTAACTGTAATACAGATTCTTGTTAAATATATATATTAAGGAGCAATCCAGAAGCAATTTAGCTGCTGAAAGGCATTATTTTGTATGTAATTATTCACAAATTAATGAAGAAAATTAAATTCCAATCACTGGGAAAAGAATGAAGCAGAGGTGAGAATCAGAAGTACAGATTACTTAAAGCAAAGCTGTGAAATGCATAATAGAATTAAAACATTCTTTTATTCAAATTCAATGCTTAAAAAAGAACAAGTCCATCATCTTGAAATTTGACTTGTAGCTTGACATTAAAAATAATATGAGTAGAATTTTCAGTGGGGTAAGCACAAAACTAGTTCAAGTAGTGTCACTCTCAATTAATGTACTCAGGTGGTGTGCCCATTAAAATTCCCACTTGTGGGTTCTGTTCTCTATGCAAATGGGGTCATTACCCGGAGAATTTAATTGGGTGTGACACTGGGAGTAGGAATTTTCCTTTTAAAATAAACCTGCTTGCACACATTTTCACTAGGAAATTTGATTGTTACACATCTTTCTATTGTTTTGGTTCTATAAATATTTACCAAACCATCTGGATTGTCTTCATTTATTTATTTATTTTTAACAGGTGATTCATAATGCATCAAAATGTCTTTATGTGATTCTGTGTCTTGCATATGCAACACTTGATAGAGGCCTTTGATTTTGCATGTGTATGTGCTTTGTTTAAGAGAATATTGTTATTTTAAAGTCTCCTTTCACACCATCTCAAAGTATTCTAGTATGAAAATTCCCAGAATGATATCTTGAAGACTTCAGAACACAAGACATACACGAATGTATAGCTTTTATTTAAATTTCCAATTTTCTATACATTTGTGTGAGTATGACCAATTATTTGTGCGGCTGATATTTGTGAAGCACACTTTTAAAATAACCTGTAATGAATTCTTGTTCATATGACGCCCTTGGAGCAGTGTGTGTATTGCATAAAAATTCTAGATAATCAGATTTTATCATCAAGCAAACTACTGTTTCTTCATTATGCATGTGGTAAATGTGTGAAGATGCATCGAAAGTTGGATCCAGACTAACAGTACCATCTCCCCCAGTGGCAGGATTTCATGGGGGGGGCTGCTATTGGTGGGGGCAAGAAAACTGCATTCTGTGGGCCTTGCTCCAGTAGAAACATTAGGTTTGGATCAAACATAAGTTTCAAGGTCATCAAGTTTTATACTGTAAACTAATTCTCAGTTGGCAGGAGATTCATATGTTTCTCACACACATTGGCTGATTCCACACACATTGGATAATGCACTTTCAATGCACTTTATCAGTCGTCTGAGGTGGATTTTTTGTTCCGCATACAAAAAAAAATCCGTTCCAAATGATCTATAAAGAGGATTGGAAGTGCATTATCCAATGTGTGTGGAATCACTCATTGGCTGATTCCGCACACGTTGGATAATGCACTTCCAGTGCACTTTAGCAATTGTTTGGTTCCAAATGATCTCTAAAGAGGATTGGAAGTGCATTATCCAACATGTGCGGAATCAGCCATTGTTTAGGCTAATTGTTGAATTACTGATGGCGCTTGATTTTTTTCATTTTTTAAAAAAAATTTACCCAGCTTTTCAGCCATCTAGGAACTCTTCTGGATAGTTCATTAGACAGAAGACACTTTGTTGGCTCTCAGTACTTGAAATCAATGTTACAGTATATTATTTACTATGAAATTCATTTCATGGCATCCTGTTTGAAGGGCCCCTAAAGCATGTCGCAGCCCTACCTCTACTTGATTATAGTCAGTTTGTGACCCATCTCAGCTTCCTGACATTTCAGCAGTATTGCATATGCCAAAGAATATTAAAGGCTGCTGACAAAATCTAGCAAAACTGACAGCTTTTATTTATTTATTTACTTTATTTATACCCCACCTTTCTCCCCAATGGGGATCCAAAACAGCTCATTCTTCTTCTCTCCTCTGTTGTCTCCTCACAACAACCCTGTGAGGTAGGTTAGGCTGAGAGGATGTAACTGGCCCAAGGTCACCTAGTATGCTCCCATAGTGGAGTGGGGATTCAAACCTTGGTCTTCCAGATCCTAGTCCACTACACTACACTGGCTTTCCTGTCCCATTGTTCATCTAAAGACAGTGCCATGAAAGTGGCACAAGTGCCATGAAAGCTGGCTCTGACCAAAACCTTGGTCTGATGCCAAATGGAAAAGGGTTTCATGAACGAGATTGCTCTAAAGCCCTTTCAAACTCCATTTTGATAGGCTGTGGGTACACAGTAGGTGTCACCTCGGTGAAGCACGAAGGTCAGGAGGAAGCTACATAAAGCAATAGTCTATAAGAAGAAGTGCAGAAGAGAGAGCATCTCCACAGTGGCAGGCTGA
Organism: Eublepharis macularius; assembly: GCF_028583425.1. NCBI lineage: Eukaryota > Metazoa > Chordata > Lepidosauria > Squamata > Eublepharidae > Eublepharis > Eublepharis macularius. The sequence continues at coordinate 76,743,631 of NC_072798.1, forward strand.
AGAATCTGTTCTCTCCTAATTGTTTGAATAACAGTTAATTTCTATGGCAAAATGGTAAAATACTTTCTATGTTAATTTAAAAGCCGAAGCTAAATTGAACTCGCTGAGAAAATACTTTAAATAGATGAACTACCTAGAAAAATAAACATCATAGATAAAAAGCGAATTTGCTTAATATAAAAAGTTATTAAAAGAGGGGGGTGTTGAACAGCAGTGTACTGCTTGTTAAGGTAAATAGTCCACTCATAACGCAATAAAACATTAAAGTTCAATCATACCACAGGGGCTTATTGAAAGTTTACAAGACAAGCTCCAGTTTGACATAATAAAGAAATGTTAGGATCTCAGTCTCTGGAACTATTGTGGCATTGTTCGCCATATTGAAAAGAAAATAGTTTTCTCTGAAACTCTCAGACCTACTTTCCATGTTGCATTCTCATTCTTACATTTTCACCTGCTCTAAACATGACAGAGCTGAGGTGATAGGACAGTGAGATAGTACAATGGAATATAGCACTTCATTAGGTGCGGGTGGGGAAAACTGCATGTTTTAATGCCTGCTAGGTTGGGAATAACCACCCTTATAAGTACTAGCGCAGACAGATACAGGTTCTAGCCCAGTCATTTCCCTTGAATTATTAGTTTCTTTACTTGCAGGAAGATTCTTAAATGAGGGAAGATTCACAAATGGACACTCTGCTCTTCTACTTCAAGATTCAATGACCTGTATCATGTTAAATCTGTGTGGCACATGGACACAGATCTTTGTAATATTTGAGCAGTCTATACACACTAACGCCTCTAAGACTGTATTGTTCTCAGCCTGGGGCTGATTTCTGACCATTTGCAGAAATCATGAGGCAAAACGTAACATGCATGTGCCTTAAGAATAGATTGGGCTCCATCATGCCCAGGGTTATACATTAGTACCTATTAATTTAAATAGAGAATTAAGCATGTTAATAGATTGAAGGAACTTTGGCTAGCAGCAATCAAGGTACAAAAAACCCCACCCTCCTTTCTGTGCATATACCACATCCTTACAATGAAAGAATACATCACCTTGTGATGTCCAGGTAGCCATTGATTGATGAAGTTTCCTATATTAAGGTAGTGCCTTTTGTTTTAAGTTATTCCTTGTGAGTTATCACAGCCTATTTATTATTATAGCTCATAGACCAATTAGTCGTAAACAAACAACGAATACAAGATATATGACTATAATTACAATAATTTACATTATAAAATGATTTTTAATGATCTAGACAAAAATTTTACTATTGCAGAAGTCACTTTGAGGTCAATGTTGGCTAATAGCTACAATCTCCAGCTCTGAAGCTGGATTCCATTTTTGGATATAAGCAGAAAACCACTTATCTCAAGCAGTACTATATTGAGTACATCAAAGAAAAGATGCCAAATAGGATCTGGTTTTCCAGATTTACAATCACATAGCTGCTCGAAAACGGAATCCCCACGAATCTACCCAATAATTCCCTCAGCGTCTTGTCTGGGTTCAGTTTCAATTTGTTTGCTTTCAGCCATTTGGTCACAGTAATCAGTCAATGGCTCAGGAAGACCTCTACTGCATCACAAGAAAATTTGGATAGAGAGATTTAGAGCTGAGAGTTATCTGCATATTTGACATCCAATTGCAAAGCTATGAACGATTCCTCCTAAAGGCATTATATAGAGGCTGAATAAGATTGCACCCTGTGGAACCTCACAAGACTATACTTGTGATTCTTCGTCCCAAAATCATGAGAGATAGGATAAGAAAGTTGTTACATAAGGATTAGAGATGGGCATGAACAGCAATACAAACAAACAAAAAGCCACGAACAGCCCAATCTGCTGTTTGCAAACAAGCTGTTCATGAGGCCCCATTCTAAACGAACAGGTGGTCATTGCAACAGCTCGTTTGTTGCTGTTCATCAAGCCAGACAGTCTGGCAACTGCAATCAATTCCCTTGGCAATTTAGGCAGGGATTGTCTGAACTCTGAACTGCTGCTGTTGCCCTGGAAACCCCAATCTAAGCCCAATTTAGCTTGATAGGCAGGTCTTCCCTTCAAGTGTGGAGCTCCAAATTTGTTACAAGGGAGCAAAGAGGGGAGGGGGGCTCCCAACTCTGGCTTTGGAGAGGGAGAGACAGCTGCTGTTAGCATTTTGAAAGAGAGAGTGCATTGGAGCTTGAATTTTCTTGTGTGTGGTGGGACAGGGATCTACCCCTTCAAGTTCCAGGGCTGCTGCCAGGCTCTGGGCCAAGCTATTATTTATTACTGGAACCTTTCGTGTTCTGCTCAGGCCAGGTTTCTGGGAGTGGTGCAGTAGGGATCTTGACTTGGATGATGGCTGGAGGAGAGCCTGCTGGCCCCCACGAACATCCAACTACGAGCATGTTTGTGGACAGGGCCATGTTCGTGGTTGTTTGTGAGTCTCTGTTTGTGAATGGCAACGAACAACAAACATCATGTTCGGGGTTTTTTCTGTCCGTGCCCATCTCTAATAAGGATATACTGACTTCCTCATATCCAATTGGATTAGGCTCATTGCCAGGGAAAACTAGGCTTGTGCTGCACCAGAAGTTTCCAATATGTCATGGTAACCTATCCCGGGGAAGCTGTGGGATAGAGATACTTTAATTCTGTTTCACCCCCTGTACATTTTATTTACATTGAAACAATAGTTCTACATGCTCACACTTTGAGTTAGCAGTAATAGTGTTGTAACTTTCCCAAATGACATAGCACTAGGGTTGTAAAATATTACTGTACGTACAATTTGATTGTGGTGGAGTAGACATCTGCTGGAAACATTTCACTTTAGCAGAATGAAGTTTCCTTAACCCTGTCAAGAACATTGTAATGTCAAAGTATTGTTTAAATACAGCTGGGGGTGGGGGAAAATAAATTTGTTGAGGTGGGATTTCAGATTGCCTCCAAATTCTGTCATTACTTGTATGGAGAACAGGCAAATATGAACTCATGCGGGATTCACTCTTGGTGAATCTCACTTATGTAATCTATATAGTTAAAGGAAACACAGCTTTAGTTGAGAATCTCAGAAGCAGACTATCAGTATAGATTCACCTTGCATTGTGTTTTTTTTTCAATTTGTCACTGATTTTTTTTTAAAAAATCTACCTTTGAAGTACATATTCCATGACCAGTGCTTTCTTCATAGCAATTGTAATAAAACTGTTCTTCAATCAATTCTAATTGTTTATGACTCTGACTGGCAGAGAGCTTGATTGATCTCTGTGGGCTTAGGCACATTTTAACTTTCTGTAGGATCAGGCTGAGGATCTTTTAAATTATTCCAGATTAAAAACAGAGTTCCTATAATCAGATGCATGAGTACTTGTTAAGAACACATGAGCCTGCATTTTACTGAATCAGACCTTTGGTTTATTAAGGATAACATTAGTTATGATTAACAGGTGGTGGCTCTTCATGGTCTCAGACAAAGGTCTTTCACATCACCTATTGCCTGATCCTTTTAACTGGAGATGCTGGGGATTGAACCGGGGACCTTCTTGCTCTACCGCTGTGTCGTAGCTAGAGATGGGCACGAACAGCATTACGAATGTAAAAAAGCCCACGAACAGCATGTTCATTTTTTTCCGCGTTCGTGCCCATATCTAGTCATAGCCCTTCCTCAGATCTCTACATATAGAGAACCACATTAAAAAGTTACACTGAAATGAGAAACCATGTTTATTTTGCTGTAAAAGTAATGCTTAGGAGAAAGCAAAATTCTGACTGGATATTTAGGGGTCTTTCTTGTAAATGTTAATGGATTTTGTGTTATGTAGGTTTCTCTTGAGGACAACAAATGTCAAAATTTTGTGTGATTAGAAGACACAATGGTGTTTATTGAAACCTATCCATAAACCTTCAATATTTCCAAAACCTTTTAAGCAAAGTATCCCCAAAATATGTTTCTGTTTGACATTTTAGGGTTGAAGGCTGTATTATGTTTTTATTCCATGTGTACTTCAATACTCCTCCCCTTTTGTGAGGCTGCTTTGAGCTCTTTTCAACCCTTTCATCTCCTGCAGTTTCCCAATAATGTTTCTGCCCCTAAGCAACTCATGAGTGGCTTTTTATTTCAGTGAAAAAATGGCATGGAATGAAAGGGTTAAAGGACCCCACACGTGCATCTTGAAAAAGTAGCCCCTGCAGTTGCACTTTCCGGGGGGGGGGGGGATGAAGATGGAAGAAAATATAATGTGTAGTTTGTTTAAAAATGTAGTTCAAAAGGGAATGTTGAGGTTTGTGGTATTTTAGTTAACTGTAGTTATATGGATTCACACACACACACACTAATTTATAAGTTGGCTTTAGAGTTTGATGTGCACATATTATGTCCTTGTGACCAGATTTCAAACAAACCCTTGGATAAAGGCTTCAATCCAAAAGGATTACATGAATCCATCCTTAACTGAAACATAAATGATATCATCGTTTGTGATGGAATTGTGATAAGCGGCCTTTCCTCCTCACTTCCTGTGTGCTCAGTGTGCTGCATATGTGGGAAAGGGTGTGCTGTTTTCCTGAGCCAAAACAGTCCTGGAGGAGGAACTGTTTGGCCCTTGGATGAAGCTCATGTGTACTATCGTTGTTTACCCCAGCGGGCCAGATAATACTCCACAGGACTGTTTCAGGTCAGCAAAATGGTGGCAGTGAGGCTGAAGGCTCTTGTCCATGTGTGCCATAGCTGTGTGATCGGGTACCACGTGTGGAGGAATGAGGACAACCCACAACTCGCCTCAAGGTACAAAGGGTAAAACCCTTGACCCAACCTGTGTTATCCATAAGATGTAAATTGTACCTGAAGTATAGCCATCTTCATTTTCTTACAGTACTTTTACCTGCATCTCTGTTTCTCAGGAATGGCACTGATTTAAAACCAATTAAATTAGGTAGGTGGGTGAAACTAATATAGGCTCCTGCTATCTTGTGTAAGGCACCATCCACATATACGATACCTCATGAAGATATGAAGTATTCAACCAGAGGCAAGTTACAGCAGTCCTTGTAGACAGAAGTGCATCAGTCTGTCACCTGGAATTGTCTTTAAAAAGAGTGTTGATGACTAAAGCCTCTTACAAGTACAAGTATCAGAAACCCAGTCACTTAAAATAAATGTGTAAGTGCATAGGGTAGTCAAAGTTGGCTTTCATGTGTCATTTGGCAATGCTCCATTGAAAAGCCCTGTAGACAAAGTCACAATAAGTCACCCTACTTTGCAACATCTGAATTTGAACTGATACACATGTTCCACACCATTCAGCCTGACAGGTTAAATCAGCTACTCCAAATGCATTTAACTCAGTTCAAGAGCATTGGAAGAACTAGGGCATCAAGGTGAATTAACACAGAAACAACAGTCTTGAATGCACAGGCATTCAATTCCACATATTAGAAATTGTGTATGTATCTAGGAGTTCAGCGCCAAACATGTTACAGCTTGAGTTCTAGTTTCCTTAGGAAAACTCGGAAAAATGCTGAATGGGGGGCAACATGCAAATTAAAGGAAGCAATAAAACTTTGGGTTCCCCATGAGGAGAAAGACAGGGTATAAAAAGTAAACAGACAAACAAACAACTTTCTTCTCAATCAAGTCATTCATTTAGGTTTTTGTCTGTTTACTCTCCACTTGATATTGTGGGAATTGCTGCAACCCCATTATAAATCTTTATGTATGTAGTTTGGTTCTATTCTATTCTATGTGGTTCTATTCTATTCTATGGCCTGTTCTATGTGGTTATGAGCATACGTATGCCTGAGGGCCATTTCTGACCCACTGTTCCTTAATGACTTCATCAAATCCAAGGCTTTCAATATCCCATAAATATTAATTACATCAAAGTCCACCTTACTATCCTTGAATGTGCCCCATCTTCTGATCCACATCTCTAATTGCTTGTTCTACATTTCTCCTTGGATGTCTCATTGCTGTGTCCAATATATAACTCATTTTTTCCTATGCCTCCCTGTATTTGTATATTCTCCATAACCATTGGCAACGTTACCATTCATGTTGAGTAGATGGTATCTAGTATCTAGATGGTATCTAGCTTTATCTGTTCTCTCTTGTTTGCTCCACACTTTGCTGTCACATCATTCTTCCTTTTCGTCAGGCCCCGTTTAGGAAAACCTTGTTTCACTTACTTGTAATTCCTTGGTTTTACTGCAGAAACGACCTCATTTGTGATCTTCCCTTGTTGTACCATGTCCCCATATCTAGTGCACTGCTCTTCTCTATGACCATGTGATACCCCTCCTTAAACCTTACCGTGACTTCCTGTACATGCTCAGATCAAGGACAAAGTCCTTCAAACTCTTGCATGGCCCTGATCCCCTCAACTTTATCTTTCTGCTTTCATAGGCTGATATTTTTTCCTCTGGCAATTGTTTCTCCCCTGTACTACTTGCAGTAATCTGAAAGTCTCATGCTCCCTCAAACATCTTCATTCATTTCCTGTATCCTAGGACACAGTGACACCACCTCTCTGACTTCCATGAAATAATTTTTCAAAACATACCTTTTCCATGAAGCTTTTGACACAATCTTGTAGTCCTCATTCTGTACTCAATCTAAACCTGTACATGCAACTGAAATTAACACATATAGTCAGGGCTTTTTTTCAGCAGGAACGTAGTGGAACAGAGTTCCGGAACCTCTTAAAAATGGTCACATGGCTGGTGGCCCCGCCCCCTGATCTCCAGACAGAAGGGAGTTTAGATTGCCCTCTGTGCCATGCGGCACGGAGAACAATCTAAACTCCCCTCTGTCTGGAGATCAGGGGCGGGGCCACCAGCCATGTGACCATTTTTTCTGAGGGCAGCCCACTGAGTTCTACCACCTCTTTTCCCAGAAAAAAAGCCTGCATATAGTGAATATAGTATTTCATGGATCCTCAACCTTTTTGAGCCTGCAGGTTCAAACTTGAATTTTTGAGAGGGCATGGTGAGCACCACCACAAAATGGCTGCCAAGGCAGCCAGAGCCAAACCCAGTGCCTCCCTTCTCACTTTGCAAAAGAGTAGCAGAAGGCGAATAAATGAAATGAACAAAAGTCTTGGGGGTGGGACAAAGAGGAAAGAAGGGAGACAGTGAAGGGAGAATAAAAATAAGGCAAGTTTGCAGGGAATGGGACTGCAAGCCTGATTGCTTACCAGTCCTCCTGATCCTCCAGTAGCCTGATCTCCCATTGGCAAGCCTGATTGCTTACCAGTCTGATTTACTGCAACTGTGGAAAACCCTTTCATTTGAATGAGGGCAGACAGTAACAAACCCTGCATTACATTGGTCCTGACCACTTTATAAAAATCTTGATGGGTGCCAGGGTAAACCGTAGAAGAATCCTGGTCTAAATGATCCTCTGTCTGAGAGCCAGAACTACTTTGATAAACAGTTCAGATTTCTGTCTGTGCATACAGCCAAAATTCAGAGGGCCCATGCAGGAAGGGAATTTTAACCCTTCAGCCTTCTGTTTTTTGCTAATAAAAACTGAACTCCCTGCACTTAGCATTTTAAAGGGGGAAATGTGTTATTTAACAACGCTTGAAAATACCACTGACAGTGCAGGAAATTAAATTTTTGGTTAGCCAAAGCAAGCCGCGTTTACAGAGTCCTTTTCCTGTGGGTCCCTGATCTAAACTGGGGCTGCACACATGTAAAATATATCTCTTACAGAGAAGCTGTAGCTCAGTGATAGAGCATCTACAGAAGGTCCCAGGTTCAGGTCTCAGCACCTCCAATTACAAGGATGACATGGAAGGTGACACGAAAGACCTCTGCCTGAGGCCCTGCTGCCAGTTAGAAAAGACAATACTGACCTTGATAGTTCAAGAGCCTGACTCAGAAGGCAGCTGCCAGAGACATGTTTTTGTCCTGAGGGTTTTCTAGATTCTTTTAATTTCTAGACTTGCTGTCGAATCCCTAGCATAAATCCTTGTTTGGAGTAAGGCAGAGTAAAACTGTTAAAAATAATTTTTGTTATTTTCGCATATAATAATGCCCATTTATTTTAAAATGCTTTAAATGAATATGTGTGCAGACACACACACACACACACACACACACACACACAGTATGTGTGTGTCTTTCCTTGCACTTTGTGTCCTAGTAATTTTGCCCTTTAGTTGTACAAGTGCCTAGAAGAACCTCATTTTCATGTTTATCTTAGGGGCTGTTCAATGACATACATCTTGAATCATTGGAATAAATCTCTTTATTTAAATCAAAAGCTTTCTTATAATCAATGACCTTCTTACTCAGTGGTAGATTGCTTCTGCATATTTAGTAGCTTTGTTCATCATATATGGAGATGGTCTATTATACAAAATCATGATTCAAGGACAGAATTATTCCCTTGATTGGACTTGAAATCTGTTATTTTTGTTGTCTGGTGTCAAAATGTCCTGATAAATATTTCTGCAATTTATATCAATGGCTCACAGCTTCATGCCTTCCCAAGTTTACCTTTGTCACTCTTTTCAGGTGTCTTTTTTTTTTTTTAAAAAAAAATGACAATAGTGGTTGGTGTTTAAATTTTCTGGGAATTTCTGTACAGTGATACATGCTATTAATGGATTTTCTTCTGATCCTGACTCTGATATCTCTGATGTGTTCTCTAGACACACTTCTTTAACTTTCCTTCTATTTTTAGTGGAAGGGTATCTAGCCTAGGTATACAAAAAAAGGTACTCCACTTGCAAAATGGATGAGACTCCAAAGTTGTTGGTTTAGAGGAGGGAGGTATTGTATTGTTTAGGAATGTTTTAGTTTACAGGAGGGTGGCGGTGGCAAATCAGTCTCTATTTCTTTTAGATTACTGATATATTTTTGGGAATACCGATCTTTAAAATGGAAAATCTACCACATTTGTTTTCCAGCATTTCCTTCAAGGAACTCAGGTCAACATACAGGGTTTATGCCTCATTTTATCTTCACCACAACCCTGGGAGGTATTAACCTGAGGGAAGAGAGTCTGTTAGTGAACTTCAGGACAGAGTTCATGGATTTAAATCCAAGTCTGTCCAGTCCTAGCTGGCACCCTAATCACATTAGCTCAATGAGTTAATAATTGTTTGCAGAACTTCACTGTTCCTTTCAATAAATTATAAAAAATAAGAAATCTCTATGTCCAAATTTTCTTGAATGTTCTAGGTTCTCCTGTCTTTGGCTATTATCTAGTCATTTACCATTAGGGATGTGCACTAAAATAAACTGGTATTGTTTGTATTTGGGTATCAGGAAGGAAATAACTGCAGTATTCCTGATATTCAGGCCCACCCATACCAGTTTTGTGTTTGGATTCAGTTTTGAGGAGGATTCCGAAATTATTTGGCATCATTGTTCAGTATGAGGGAATCTTTCCAGGGGGCTGGAAGGGATATTTTTCATGCAAATTAAATTGCAGCAGCAGAGTGAGGGCTGCCTGTCCTCTAACGAGCCCCCAAAGTTCAAGTTGATTGGGCCAAGGTCCAATTCTACAGGCTCCTAAAAAGGTACTCTCAGCTACTCTCCATTGCTTTCTATGGGAAAAAATCTAGTGCTTTCTCTAGGGCACAGAAACCTTAGCCAAACAGGTAAGAGCAACTACTGACCCAACTAGAAAAAAAATAAAGCCAAACAGAACCAATGTCAAACCAGAGAATCCGAGCAGAAAAAAATGTTGAACCAGCGAATCCCAGCAGAACCGTTAGTAGGCAGCAGAAGTAAGGCACAGACAGACTAGAGCAGGGCAGCCAAAAGCACACACTCCAAAATATATCTCCCTGGAGCTGCAGCCAGGAGGCCAGCTTGTGGGCTACGAGAGACTGGCTGTAATTGGCCAGACAGTTGAGCTCTCCGTGACCTTTGATGCCATTCAGCTGTGATATCCTCCTCCCTCTTTTTGTTCAGAAACCTGCAAAGGAAGGAAAACAAGCTGCTGCAAACTTTAAAATGGCAGCCCCGTTTATTTCAGAATCTTTCCAGGATTATTCGGGACCACCAACAGCAGTATATCTGAGAATCTGGGATATGATCAGGATTCCCGAATATACCCCAAAATACCAAGTATTTTTCATGTGTATTTTTGGACCGGATATACTGGATTGCATTTTCCTACTTATCATTGTTTATTTTCTCAAATGTCTTTTGTACTCAGGAAAAATGTTTGAGTTCAGTGGGACTTACCTTCAGTATGTCTGAAATCGTAATGACATTTAGATTGTCATGAAGTATTCTTTCACTAATCTAAAGTGAATCATGAGCCAGGCCAGCCCTGTCTTAAGTTGTTCAGATACCTATGCCATTTCCCAGATTTCTTTACCATGTTTCTGATTTTTTAAAAAAATTTAGAGCCAAAACACACGAGAAGAAATACCTAGGTTCAGCACGTGTTCTCTTACCTCAAGGTTTGCCGGGATCTGTAGGCGTCCTGGAAGCTTAAAGTTTAGCATTTACAGAGCAGCAGGGAGGGAAATACAGGCGCCTGTATTTCCCTTCCCCTTTCTTCTGCTCTGTAAATGCTAAACTTGTTCCCTTACCTCAAAGTTTGCTTGGATCTGTAGACGTCCTGGAAGCTTAAAGTTTAGCATTTACAGAGCAGCAGGAAGGGGAAGGGAAATACAGGCGCCTGTATTTCCCTTCCTGATGCTCTGTAAATGCTAAACTTTAAGCTTTCAGGACGCCTACAGATCCCGGCAAACCTTGAGGTAAGAGAACACGTGCTGAACCTAGGTATTTCTTCTCGTGTGTTTTGGCTCTTAGTTTGCTTGCCTTACCGTAAAGGGTAAAATTTATTTTCGTCTTTATTTTTCTCAAAATATTTACCAGTGCACATGCATGACAGAAAAGGGCATCAATGGCAGATGCCCTTTTCTCTCATTAGAGGCAAATCACTCCATTTAACAGCCTAACTTCCCCCTGAGTTGTGTTTCCATTTAACATTGCACATCTCTGTTCAGTCTACCGTCCTGTACAGAGCAGCCTGGATCCTGTAAGTCTTCTAGTAATGTGGTTTATCAAATGGATGAGAGTCTTGTTGTTTTTAAAAGTCTCTCGGTTTTATAGATCCAGAGGAGTTAGCTGTGTCAGTCGTAGCTGCAAAAAAGTAAAGAGTCCAGTAGCACCTTTAAGACTAACAAACTTTATTGTAAGCTTTCGAGAAACACAGCTCTCTTCGTCAGCTTCAAAAGCTTATGCTACAATAGTTAGTCTTAAAGGTGCTACTGGACTCTTTACTATTTCCCAGTTTTATGTTTGCTTTCTGAGTTGCTCTTGTGGGGAAAAGCAGTATTATCTCAAGTCCTTATTTGAAAATTCTATGAGCCTCTCATTTCCCCCCTTTCCCTGACTTGCATTTCAAAGCCATCTGCTTCTTTTTATCATCTTGTCTACTTTCCCATTACAGTTTTACATTATGATATTGAAGCAGCCTTTGATCGTTTTGTAGTTTGCTTAGGTCCTTGTGTAATACGCTCACTTGCTTGTCGAAGAGCATGTTCAGTTGGTTTTCAAGAAGACTGCCTGTCAGTGGAACCAGCCTAATCTCATCTGTCTCATTTTTTTTTATCATTTGACATGTTTTGTCTGCTGTACCCTATGAGCTTAGACTCAGCTAAAATGCAGATATGTTCTTGATAATTAATATATCTACTCTGGGGACAATAATTAATGCACTTCCTCCACTCTTTTATACCCTCTTTTCTTTGATAGCTCAAAATAAAAACCATTATTTTTGAAGCCCTTTTATCTCTTCCCTTCTTTGCATATTCCTGAAGTGATCCAAAAACATCAGCTATACAATTTTGTTCCTATTTAGCTAATAGAAAGCAGGTATATCAGTAATATTCATGTTTATTCTCATTGCTTTTTAACCCTGTATTTCAGCACACATGAAAACTTTTCATGCAATATTCAGTTCCAAATTCTCTAGATCTTTCATGGTGGCAAAAGTTCTCAGTAAAAGCTATTTCTATTCAAGGGCTTGGATCCCACCTAAAATTTCCACCTTTCTGCTGCAACCTGAAATATCCTCTGCCCCTAAATTTTGCTCCTGGGAGACGGGAACCCCCATGAATAGCTTGGCCTTGCCTAGAACTGACCTGCATTCTCAGCTGTGTCTTGTATGATCTGTGGAGGATCACATGCTAAGAATCTACTAGTCTAACAGCACAATCCCATGCAAGTAAACTTAGAAGTCACTCCCACTGCATTCACTGGGGCTTACTCCCAGGTAAGTGTTCATAAAATTGCACTATAAGAACAGTACAAACTAGAGATGGGCATGAATTGAAATACGAACCAAAGTTCATGACGAACCAGGTCGGTTCGTGGTTCGCAAACGGGCTGTTTGATAGAGCCCATTTCTGATGAACCACCACGAACTTTAGGCTGAGAGGCACTGAGAGATCTCTGTCTTTTGGTGCTACACCTCTGAAGATGCCAGTCACAGCTGCTGGAAAAACGTCAGGAACTACAATGCCAAGACCACGGCTATACAGCCCGGAAAATCCACAACAACCATTTAGGCTGGTTTGTTTGGTTCGTCACTGCAGACAGCCTGACCCCAATCAATCAGTTTCCTAGGCAACAGGGGATGGACTTTCTGCAGACCTGCTGCTGACCCAGAAGTGGCCTTCTGCTGGCCCAGAAGTGACCTTCTTCTGACCAGGAAATGACGATTTGCTGACCTGGATGTGACGTTTTCATGAACCAAATGAACCGGGGCAGGTTTGTGAAAGTCTGTAGTTCATGAAATGCGACGAACCATGAACCACATGGCTCGTTTTTTCCCGGTTCGTGCCCATCTCCAGTACAAACCTTTAGCTTCCTTTGTACATGCAAGTGCTAAAATTTGCCTTAAACATGTTGCCCAAACCTGTTTGTGTTCATTGTTGAGACAGACCCCATTTTGGATTAGCTAACTCTGTCATGGAAGCGGGGAGGGGGATGAGCATGAAAATCCTTACCCATGTGAGCATGGAAATGTTATGTGGGAACTAACTTAAGGTCAGCTCAAGGTTCTTTCACCTTTACCCTTTGTGTATTATATAACATATAATACAAAATGCCCTGAAAAGCATGCATCTCAAGAGTAACAACCTTCTGAAAATAATTTAAAAGAGACTTCTGTGTTGGCTTATTGAGCACCTGCAGAGAATTCTTTAGAGAATGCTGTTTCTGATGGTGCATTTACAGCAACAAACCTAGCAGACCTCTGTTTAGTTTAATTTTAAAAATGTGAATTAAAAAGCAGAGTGAAAAAACAGTGAAGAGTTGTATTGTGCTGTTGCATTTCTCTTAACCTGATGGGTCTGTCTTAAAATTAAGCAATGTTTTATTTCCTAAAGAGTGGCCAGAGCCCTGTGCCACAGAGTGGTAAGCTTATGACCCGAGTTCGATCCTGGCGGAAGCCAGGTTTTAGTAGCCGGCTCAAGGTTGGCCCAGCCTTCCATCCTTCCAAGGTCGGTAAAATGAGTACCCAGTTTCCTGGTGGTATAGCGTAGATGACTGGGGAAGGCAATGGCAAACTATCCCGTAAAAAGTCTGCCAAGAAAACGTCGTGATGCGACATCCCCCCGTGGGTCAGTAATGATTTGGTGCTTGCAGAGGGGACTACTTTATCTTATAAAGAGTGACTATGGGAACCATCTAATGTGCGTTTGAAGGAACACTAATGCATGTTAAGAATGATTCTGAACTAAATCAGCAGTTGTAAGGATTGGCTTGAAGAAGCAACATGAAACGGGATGTACTAAGGGTTGGCGCACCCGTTGTCAACTTCCCGGGAGCATTCCTCCCTACTACCAATTCCCCGGAGATTTTTCTCCCCGTTGTTGATCTTCTTCGACGGGTTTCTGCCTGCAAAAAAAAAGAAAAAACAAAGCAAGATATCATTGACTACATTTTTGGATGAACTTTCTTACTTTCCTGATGAATTGGAACATTTATTGATTGGCAAGCATTGGTTTGGTAAGAATTGTACATTTATGGCATTGTCCAATTTGGGATTATTGATTGTTTGGGGTTTTTGAATATGATATGCATAGCATAGTATTATTGAATTTGTTTACACACCTTTACACTTGCACTTTTAAAAAATTATAAAGATTATAAAAATTATAAAAAGTATATATTTCATTTAGGTCTCTGTGGACCCCTTGTCCCCTTTGGTTCTCTTGTTTGTATGAGACCTACCCTAGGTAGGTTTTTTGGTCATTTTTATCACAACCTGGGTAATTTTAATGGTGTATAAACTGATGAGTAGACTCGCTATTCTTGCAAATTCTGTATTTACACGGAAGTTGCAACTTCATTACCAACTTCATTATCAGTGGCAATACTCTCAGGAACTGGTCAAAGGAAAAGCCAGTCTCTAACTCCGCTCTTAACCATCGCAAAGTTTCCAGCTTCTTCAAGCAACTCTGCCTTGCTGCCTCCTACTGAAAAGAAGACTAAGCATTTTTATTATAGAACAAATCTATATTCCACCCTTGATTAGCACGTCTTCCTCTCCAGGTGAACCGTCCTCCCATTGTTGTCTCCATTGTACTGGGTTTGGGACAGGGACCTTGTGCTCTGTAAAGCTCTGTATACGTTAGAGGTGTTATATAAACCAATTATAACATTCTTCTATTGTGGAGTTATAAAGCATTTTCCTTACTTTTTTGCTCTGTGTAAATACCAGCCTTTCAATAGCTGTAAAAAATATAACTATCCCAAGTTATTGTTTAAAATTGTAGGATATTCTTGTTGAAGCCAGTGTAAGTTCTGTATAGTGAATGTTCTGAGGATGATGTTGTGAAGACAATTCTTACTACTGGATTGGCTTTCTAATGAATTCAGCAACATTCTTATGTGCCTGCTATTATGTTTTGCTATTTATCTTTTGCTAAGTTTTGTTTACTTATTTTATTTATAGTCCTCCCTTCTTGCTGACACTTAGGGTGTATTACAAAATTAGAAAACAGTGCAATAAAAAACCCAGCACAAAATGTACCATAAACAATGTAAAAATGGATTACAAGAATTAGAAGATAATGCAGCAAAATCAAGGTAATGCATGTAAACAAACAAGGCAATAAGCAAAAAATCATATTCCCTTTATAAAAATGCCTTCCTGAACAATTCCATTTTATACATTCTGAGGAATGATGGAAGTGCGGGAAACTGTATTTCAGTATTTCATGTTTCATTTTCTGTCTTCTGTGCAGCCTCACATTGGGACTGCGCAGGCACAAACCAGCTGCGGAGAAAATTTTCTAGCTTCTAATGGTTCCAATGGGGCACCTCTCCCCCACACCAGGGAGAGATGCGGTTTCCTGCTGAAATGGTCAAGTGCTGTGAGGGAAAGACGCCCATTTCCTTCACTTCTTCTATTGCCACCATTAGGATAACATCTCTCGTGTTTGGCTCCTGACTGAATTTACCTCAGTGTTAATTTTTTGTCTCCTTTTTGTATTTTACACAGTTTTTTTCCACGGAAAGTAGTAGTAAGACATAGGGTTTCTTTATTGCCTAAGGTAGAGTCTTGTTTTCACCTTTCTCAATCGATTTCCCTGCATGTTTTTCCCCTAGTTCTTCACAATGCGCACTTCATGCATTAGATGTTTGTTTGTAGAGCCTTACTGTTTTGTTTGGACAGAACCAGGAGTTTTAGAAAAAACTCCACTTTATTCATTTGTTATTTAGGCTCCACTTTTTCAGAGGAGTTCTGCTGCCTGATATATCTTCAGCCACCACGTGGTCCTCTACTGACACTTTTATCCAGTGCATGACATGAGTCGTCAGTGGGGACAGCTATTCTTCACTCCTTATCAGCTGGACTCCCACCTCCTGGGTGAGTAGCTTGCTATTCTCCCAATGTGGGACTGCACAGAAGACAGATGATGAAAACAGGGCTGCACTTACCTGTAACTATTGTTCATCAAGGTCTTCTTTGGAGGCACACATTCCCTCCCACCTGCCCTACAGTGAACTCTGCTGATTGTCGGATTGCTTCCGGCGGCTCAGGAGAACGGAGGGAAAGGGTGTCTATCCCTCAAGGCATGTGGCCATTTTGGTAGGAAGCCACATCTCTCCCTGCCCTGGGGGAGGGAGCACCCCACTGGAGCCTTTAGAAGCTAGAAAAATCTCTCTGCAGCTGACCTGCACCTGTGCAGTCCCATTGAGTTACAGATAAGAGCAACTCTGGGCCAAACTATAAGCTACAAATGACACAGGTTGGACATTTGTCAGCTTTCCTCAAGTTTTGTTGGGAAATGTAGGCAGCTTGGCGGAATGTTGGACAAATGACAGTTGAAAAGTCTCTGACAGCAGTCGGAGAGCCAAGCTGCAAGACCAGGATGCCTACATTTCCCATCAAAACTTGAGGGAAACTGACAAGTGTCCAACCTGTGTCATTCATCACTTGTAGCTTGGCCCTCAGTTTTCTCTATAATGATTGTGATTCTGTATTGGTTTTATT
This sequence comes from Eublepharis macularius, assembly GCF_028583425.1. Taxonomy (NCBI): domain Eukaryota; kingdom Metazoa; phylum Chordata; class Lepidosauria; order Squamata; family Eublepharidae; genus Eublepharis; species Eublepharis macularius. Next base: position 76,760,102 of record NC_072798.1, read on the forward strand.
TAGTAATATGTACTGAATAACATTTTTAAAAGAGGCCCTGCCCTGCCCAGTTTAAATGTTGATAGACAGGAAGCAACAAAGGGAGGGAAGGAGAAAGGGTGGCAGTAGATGATGCTGGACAACCATCCATATTTGACTTCTTAATCACATCAGTAGAGTATAGTGATGGTGGAGTCAGAATAACAACCTCAAAATTGCCTGCCAGATATTAGAAAGCCTGTTAATATGCTGTGGATGCCAGATGAACACTTAAAATTAAAGAAGGGCCAGTTGATATTATCAAACTGACAGGACTATATGTGTCATTTGAGAGCAGCTAGTCTGAGCTTTGCTTGTGGTCTAGTTGCTTGATTGGTAGGTTGTGCAATTGTCCAGTTGTCTGACGTGCTCAGCAGCTTTGTAGTGGCATGGCACATGTGGTCTGAATGCAGGTTGCCTCTATCCCTATGCTGTTACCTCAGCCATTAGGTAACATAACATGAGTAGGAGATTTTGTGTAATTTTCACTCTAGCAGGATAATTTTGGCTGCTCACAAGTAGAATATCTACTGACGGAAGCTGAGAAAAAAACAGAAGGTGCAGATAGCAAAAAGTCATCTTTCATATTCTGAGCTTGATATATTTTATCTGGCTTCTTTTTAGAACTAGGTATTGTATAACTGAACATATGATTGGTTTGCCGACAGCTGATTCCCATAACCCATGGTCTTGACAAGGAAATGAAAAATTGACCTTCCATTGGTTCTGTAGCCTAGCACAACTGAAACAAAGAGACCTTTGGCACTAGCTTGGAGCACAATGGTGGGATGTAGCATTGTTTGGCAGCATGATAAAGTAATAGAAATGGCCCGTTCCCTACCACCTGAATAGCATCTGAACAAACCCCTGGTTCCATTAGAGTCATCCTTAAAGAAAGGTTAGAGAGAAGGCTATCATAGCAAAAGGCACAGAAAATTTAATTTCTTCCAGTTCTTAGAAGCCACTGGCATCTGGTTTCCTAAAAGGAGATTTAATAACTCTCAAGGTTACAGAGACTTAGCTTCAGTAACCTTGCCCCCTAATCCCAGAACAGTATAAACATGAGAGTTCAGTGGTGAAGGAAATTCACTCTGCCAGTGCTCAGACACTTCGCTATTCACATGATCTAGGGATGATTCCTGGAACACTTTCAGGATTGAGTTTTGGGGATCCCTACCTCTTAAATGGCATTGTCACAAGCCACTTTTTGTGGTACCTTAGCAAAGTCACTTTTTCATTATTCAGTCCACTCATCCTCTGCTATCAGCTTACAGTCAGTCTCATTGTTTTTGTTTAGATACTTGTACCCAGATTTTCTCCCTGGTGGGTAACCAACACCATTCTTATCACATTATTCTCCCCTCCCTTTTATTCTGACAATAATAACCTTGTGAGGTAGGTTAGACTGAGAGAGTGGCTGGCGGAAGGTCACCCAGCCAGCTCCTACGGCAGAGCGAGGAGTCATAACTGGGTCTCACAGTGCTATAAATACTTTATGATACTGACTTGGTCTTTTCTTTTTTAAACAGAGGTCTTTTTACGACTACTCATCTACCACTCCAGAAACCCTTCACATTTAGTACAACATTTAGAAGGTTCCCTTTGTTACCCGAGTCATTTGCTTTTTATCCCACTTTTCTACAAGGAACATCTTTTCACAGTGCTCCCCTGCTCCCAGAACGGCGCAAATATTGCGCAAAAACCACGGAAGATAGCGTCTTCTTGCGAGAGTTTTGTGTGATGTCGCGCAAAACTCTCACAAGAAGATGCTATCTTACGCGTTTTTTGCACGATATTTTGCGATGTTCCGGGAGCAGGTAGGCAGTGTGAAAAGGGCCATAGGCAGGAAGCCATTGTTTTCCCTTCCTCCATTTTATCCAACCATCAACCCTGTGATGTAGGTAAGGCTGAGAATTTGTAACTGGTCTGGTAGCCCTCATGGAAGAGTTGGGACTTGAATATGGACCACTCCTAATAAGACACTTTAACAACTGCATCACACTGGTATTCCATGTAAAACAATGAATTTTCAAGGACAGAAGGAAAAGGGTTTTTCTAGTCCCCAGCCTATGATGCTGCTCCTTTAGTGATAACTATGTACTATAAAGACTTGTGCACAACATTGAAATTAGATATATCTATATATTATTATGCATTATAATTATACACAGAACCCCAAAGGCTCAATTACTGTTAAATCTTTTAATAAAGATGACAACATTTCATAAGGCAGAGCTGTAGCTTTTCAGTTCCAGTGTTTCTAGGCAAAGCTATCTCTATACCAATCTTAGGAGTGTTGCTCTTTTTGCATTATTCAGGGTAACTCAGAATAGGGTGCTTTGAACTAGCGCTTCTCTTCCCCCACTGCCTTTAATAATAAAAAAAAAATACTGAATTTCCATTTTCCTTATTTTTGAATGCCTTACATTTTTACACTGGTTCCCTACTAATGCCTTTGTTTTTAAAAATGGGGCACCGAGACTCATGATCTCAGCAAATATCTTAGTGAGTATACTTTTGCTTTGGGGCAGGCACAACTTAATATTCATAGATCTTGGGATGCGGAGGCAGAATGTGAAGAGAATCAACGTGGATTCTCAGGCTTTAGGTGCTGGGGCTAAATATCAGATGTGAACAACTTATCAGAGGATTGGCAACATTATTAAAGTCTCATGTTGGAGCCAAGCTATCTCTAAGTTTCAAAAATCCATGGAAAGGAGGCTGCTGGTGCTAGTTGACATTTCAATAAAATATGGCTATGAAGAAAATACCTTGTATAAAGAGATCTCAACAGGCAACCATTGAATGAAACAATAAAACTGGGGATGGAGCAGCGACATGATGATAGATCTTGCATCTGTTGTGTTAAATTTGGGGGTGAATTAAAAGCAATTTAAAATGCAAGTCTTGTAGATGACTGATAACTTGCTAGAAATTGTAGTTATTGCTATATGTAAACAACCGTGTGTGGGGGGGGGGGGTTGTTGTCTTGTATGTACTGGAGAAAGGAGGATGTCAGCATAATGGACAGCTTATTCTGCTTGAAACTGATAAGCTCATCTGTTTCAGGGGCTCAAGCTTATAAGTAACAAGAGTGTCTTTCCTTCATCACATACATCTTAGATTTGAAGGCACAACTTTCAAATTAGAAAATGTGATGTTGAGATGATGTTAAGCCATCATATCTTCATTAAAGAATTAAGTTCTGAAAAGAATTTTAGCGTACCAAGGAATTATGAGAAAGGAATCACATTTTATCCCATTCTTCCTCCAAGGAATTCAGTGTAGCATGTATAGTTTTCATTTGAAGAGAGGAGGACACTCTGAGATGTTTGGATACTCTCCTTCTCACGATCCCTGGAGGCAGGAAGTAGGTTGCTCTTTTCCATCTCCAGTGGGGAGGGAGTGTCCACCACTTTCAGTTTTCTTTTCCTGCCTCCTGTAAGTGCAGGGCTTCTAGAGAACTTTTTTCTCATGAATTCTCAGGGGCTTTTTCTTTCTTTGAGTGTCTCTCCTCTGTCTTCTACCTCTAAGCTATCAAGAAAGCTTTCCTTCTCTCTTCATTTGTTCTCTGCTCTCCTCTTGCCAGCCACTCCTTCAACCATGACATGTTCCGCCAAAATCTTGGCAGAAAAGAAATAAAGAATTTAAGAACTACTGCACTGGACCAAGCCAAGAGTCCATGTAGGCCAGCATATTTAGGCCAGATGCTTCAAGGAAGCCCCACAACAAGTGGGTTATTTCTAAGGGTTTTCTTAGAGATGGCACTGTGGCTCAGTGGTAGAGCATCTGTTTTGCCTGCAGAAGAACCAGCTCCAGTGTCTGGAATCTCCAGTGAAAAGGGGTCAGATAGCAGGTGATATGGAAGACCTGGAAAGCTATTGCCAATCAGAATGGACACTGCTGACTTTGATAATGGACTCATTCAGTATAAGGCAGCTTCATGTGTCTCCCAACACTGGATATTCAGAGGTACACTGCCTCTGAATCTGGAGGTTCTGTCAGGTCATCATGTCTAATAGCCATCATGTCTCATTCTGTTTGGTCATCATGTCTAACCTATCCTCCATGAATTTGTTTCTTATCCTCTTTTCACAACTATCTCTGTCTGTCCCCACATTCTGTCACTCCTTTCCTGAGGGATCCCCAGATTATCATATTTCCAGATTTATTTATATTCTTGAAGTGAGAAAAATAAGTGAAAACCAAGGGTTGGATGGGTTTCATCCAACCAACTTTTCTGTTTTGGAAAAAGAGAGGTCTTCCTTGCTCTCCACCTCCCCCCAAGCTTTACTGAAGGTTTGGGACCTGCATGGGCAAAAGCCATGTGGAATGGGACCAGCTGTGAGGAGAATTCGATAAGACTGAGAGTCTCTCTTCATGAGACATCTTACACGAGGACGTTCAAGTGTAGGGAGATACCATGTTAGCTGAAAAATGTAATTTAAAAAGACAGAGCAAAAGGCTCTGTCAATTTCACTTCCCCTTCTAGGAGGTGAATATGAAAGTAACAAACCATCTGAGAAGTGATCCCTGCTGGCTCTGTCTTTTTAATCTGCCCTGGTGTAGAGAGGTGAAATTGACAGATCCTTTGGCTCTGTCTTTTTAAACTACGCATTTCAGCTAACATTGCATCTCCCTAAACTTGAGTGTCCTCATGTAAGATGTCTCATGTAGAGAGACTCAGAGTGAAAAAGATGGCTGTATCCAACCACATGCCTGTTCTTGCTCCCTGACTAGTGTTATTACTCAATAATATGTATTTCTTTGGTATGTACATTATAAGGAAAAGTCTAGATGTTCTTTGTCTGATTTTTCCTCCTTAGCCACCAGCTTTCCAGATGTTGATATTATTAAGGATGATAAACTGTAATTACGCCAGTGGAGGTTGATGATAGCTAGAAACAGGTAGGCGAAACATGGCATGTAAATGTGTGTGCACGGAGCCATTTTATGGCCCTGGAAAAAGATTGTACAGTATATGATTCGCAACAAGGTAGGCAAAACCCTGCCCTCCTGCATTCCCTTGATCAACGACATTCAGCTGTGTTATGGTTTTCTGGAGAGCTGCAAAATACAAAGCAGCCTGCAGTCCGTGTCTGTCCTTTCTGATATAAATATAGTTTCTTTTACAGAAAACACAGTAAGAGAGTCCTTGCAAAAAGTCCTAATACATAAGTATGATAGTTATGTGTGAATGCACACACACACAATTCAGAGAAAGCACTTCTAAGACAATAGTAACAAAGGGGAATGCCCTTTGAAAGGGGAAAGACACACCCTCTTAAAGACAATGAAGGTGGAAGCTTGGGAGATATCCACAGCCAAGCCATTCCATAGTATCTGGTAATTGATTTCTACCCATGAATGAACAAAGTAATCAGGAAGATAGGACTGTGAGAAAAAACCCTAGAGTGATCTGAGTGGATATATGGTTCTGTGCTATGAGAGGTAGTCCTTTGGACGCCCTCTCCCCAGCTGTTAATTATTTATTTATTTGTTAGACTTTTTGTCTGTTCTCCATACAATATGTTAATTTATATTAATTTCTAAAAATATATATCCTACCTTTCCTCGAGCTCAAATTGACATCCAAAAACAAACATTTAAAAACACAAAGCTCCTGCTTTCCTCCACCCAGATCCTCAGGTGAGCCTAGAGGTGCCAGGACCACTGTGTTGCGTGCTGCAGTGTTGGAGTATCCATAACCAATACCATATGTATTCTTTTCCAGTAGCATCCAGATTTTGGCCAAGATACCAGATATGGTATGCAAGATGCCTCTTGCTAATTCCCAGACATGTTGAATAGTAACAAGTTGATCTTGAGTGTCATGATGTTTTATGTATCACATATATCTGAACTCTTCGGGGTGGTAAGATATGGAATCCTGGTAATGTGTAGCTGTTCCCCAAGCCAGAGGATACAGACAACTGAGCTGAAATATCTGGGCCTAGAAGACGGCCATAGCCTTTATCCGCAAGTCATTGAGGTCAGCCAAGGTATCAGATCCCAAATCAATGGGCAGTGGTTGCGTTCAGAGCACCAAGGTTCTGTTCACCTCCAGCAGCTGCATAATGGCTTATTTTACAAATGTGTAGTTACAGTCACCAAATTCACATCTGTGTCTCAGCTCTGAAAGTACTAGATTACTTTGGTGAAGTTTGGTGTAGTGGTGAGAGCCAATTTGGTGTAACGGTTAAGAGCAGCAGGACGCTGATCTGGAGAGCCAAGTTTGATTCCCCATTCCTCCACTTGAAGTGAGCTGGGTGACCTTGGATCAGTCACAGCTCTCTCAGAGCTCTCTCAGCTCCATCCACTTCACAGGGTGATTGTCATGAGGATAACAATAACACACTTTGTAAACTGCTCTGAGGGTGGCATTAAGTTGTGCTGAAGGGTGGTATATAAATCAAATGTTGTTGTTGTTAGTTTGAAATTTCATGGGATTTCTGAAGAATATACCAGCCCTATTTGGAGTAGAAATGGTTTTTCTCAGTTGCCTGAATTACCTTTTATCTCACAATTAAGTGTACAATATGTAGATCTACTTCTGAGAAACCCGTGTAGTACATTTATATAGCAATGTTGTCTATTTGTATATAAAATGTGTATTAATATGGGACTTGTTTCATGAGGGTGGGGAAATGTGCCAAATGTTGATTAAACAAAAATCTTGTTGAGATCACAATCTGATTTCATCAGAATCAGGTAGCAAAGTACTTTACAGGGACTATTTCTGTTCCAATTTATATTCTTTCCATGTTCACAAAATACTCTCCAGACAAATTAATTTGCATGTGAAATAGAAATGGTAAAAAGGTTTTGTTGTATTTAATGGAAATCTTCTATTAAAGAAAACCCCATCTCTTTCTGTGCTTTCTGTGTTGCACTTCAGTTAGTTCTGTTCTATGTGACATTGCACGCATTGTCTTTTAAGCATCATCTCAAAAAATAAATAAATAAATAAAAGAGCACAGCAATTCAAGAGACCAGGACCTGTTGTTATGGTAACTAAAGTTATAACACATGTAAATACCATGTTCTATATATGAGAAGAGAATGTTGCTTTTTGGAACACTTCTGCGAAGAGATGAAATTTCCACTCTGAAATACCTCTATGTAAGGAACATCCCCTCTACCATACTTTTAGGCCATGCTGTATTCTGGTAGCACTCAGTCTAATAATACTATCTGGTGCTGGGGCTGGACTTAAGAAACTCCCCAGGGTCACCCACCTCAGAAACTAGGCTTACAGCCCCCCTATCCAGCCCCACCACCCCTAACACTCACCCAGGAAAGAGAGGTCACCCAGGGAGGAGAGCACAGACGTCGGAGGCACTAGCGAGGGCCAGGAACGCTGAGCAAGCCCAAGTGCAGGGAGTTCAGACAAGGCCTCGACAGCAGGAGGCAAGCGGGGTGACATTACCTGGGTCCTAATGACCACCAACGTCCCTGCCAGGACTCCAGGGCAGCCTCTTCTCTCAAACCAGGGGAAGAACAACAGCCCAGCCAGAGGGAGAGGGTGTAGGCGTCAGGGACAGCAGGAGTCAGGGACAGGGAGGTGGGAAATAGACAGCAGAGACCAGCAGCAGGGCAGTCACAGATGAGGCTGCCCAAGGCAGTGGCTAAATTGTTGGGGGCAGGACTAGGAAGTGGAGACTGGGATTGGTGAGGTGATAAAAGGGAAGTCTACTCACAAGCAGAGGGTGGAGAGGAAGGAGTAGGAAGAGAAGTGGGGACAGGGATGGGGAGTGAGTGACTGAGTGACAGAGAAACAGGAGTATCTTAAGAGAGCAGAAGAGACCACAGAAGGGCTTTGGCAGACCCCACCCCCCCAAGAGAGGCAGTGTTGGCCAAAGAGGAAGCGTCACAAATACTGTATGAATCACACAAATAATATTTCAGACATCTTGTTCATGTTCTCAAGTGATCTTGCGCCTGTGAGAGTTCATTATGTTTTTAAAATTTTGGAACAACTTTATTAATAATAACCACACTACTACTACTGCTACTACTATTACTGCTACTGCTGCTGCTACTACTACTACTACAATTGCACTTTCCTTTAGAAAATAAATATTCTAATTTCTTGCCAGAATTTAGATGAAATCTTCTTAGTCTGGACTGCAACTATTCTTCCTTCTAGTTTGTCTCTTGCTTGAATCTATCTGTTTAATCAAATGGTGGCAGTATAGAAAGGTGGTTTACTCATTACCTCTTCAAATCTTGCTTTCTGATATAACAAGCTTATAAGTTTTTGATTATGAATTATAAAGGGATGTATGAACATTTGTTTGCTGAAGCCCCTGGTTTGAGAAGGTCTCTTAAAGCCATAGAAAGTGGGCAGTGTGAGTTATATACTCTTCATGTTCCCTTGAAAGCCATGTCTAAATATCTCACTTTTTAGCTATCTGTGAACACAGTTTTCAGTTTTCTTCTCTATTCCTTTTCTAAAGAGCCAGCATAGTGTAGTGTTAGAGTGCAGGACCAGGATCTGGGATGGTGGCGGGAAATGCCTTCAAGTGACCCTGGAAGGCAAGAGACATTCAGAAGTGGTTTGCCATTCCCTTACTCTGCATCACATGACCCTGGACTTCCTTAGAGGTCTCCCTTCCAAGTACTAATCAGGGCCGACCCTGCTTAGCTACCAAAATTCAAATCCATACTGGAAGATCACTTGGTAACCTTGGGCCAGTCATATTCACAGCCTAAGCCACCTTACGGTATGGTTGTTGGGAGGATAAAATGGAGGATGTGAGAATAATGTTCTAAGTCAGATCATGCTGTGATATTTTTCACAAGCTCTTCTACTGCACGGGAATAGTAGTTATTTCCCCCATTTCAAAGATCATTGAATCCAGTTTTATATGTACAGAAAGTACCTTTTCTAGCTTAAATACATTGTTTCCAAAGGCAGCCTTCTCTGACACCAGAAGCCAGCAAGCATTATAATCTATATAGCCTCCAATGGTGTCCATTTAACATGTAAATACAAAGATCACCAGCCCAAACAGCAACTTCAGTGCAGCTAAAGGCCAAATGTGCTTTCCATGTCCCTACATTCCTTTTCAGAGTTCCTATGATTCAAGTTAAGATGCATTTGGAATATGCACAGAGGAAAGAGAAAGAGATGTGCTTATTTTGTGCAGTAGGGTACTTAAGGACATGGGCCATTTTCACACTGCTTACTGGCCATGGAACATCATGCCAAGCTCCTGGAATGACAGCATCTTCCTGGCACGATTTTGCTGGAGGAAGACACTGTTGTTCAGGGAGCTTGACGTGATGTTCCGTGGCTGGTAAGCAGTGTGAAAACGACCGTGGTGTCCTTGGAAAAACAGTCTGAAGGAATGTAGTCTAGCTGCCGGCAGGGATCAGGTGGTCTTCTAAAGTCCTGCTACTAATGGACCTGGTATACATGTGTATGTATATACACTTGTAAACTGCTCTGATTGGGTGTTTTTGTCCTGAAGGGTGGTATAAAAATTGAATGTTGTTATTATTACGTTATGATATGTAATTTTATGTGTATCTGAGAAACAGATTTTTCTTAGTGGCCTTTTTTTTTTTACACTGTTGATACTCTTGTAAGATAATACTCCTTCCCAAAAGAAATTTCTGCACAATACTCCTCTCTCCATGTTACTTCAGTTTTTACCATTTCCCTGGTACTTTGTCACTATATTGAGACTTATTTGATGCCTACGTTATCAATTTTTTAAACAGAGCAAAATTAATAAATTATGCCATTTTGATTTTTCAGTGAAATTTAGGACAAAATCCTAAGGAGACTGCCAAGTTTTTAGTGTTACTTTCTATAGCGAAAGTTTATTTTTTTAAAAAATGACATGTCCACCACACTAATATATCCCCAAAACAGAGTTCTTTACATTTGTTACATCTTGAAAGAAAGGTTCACTGACTTCAGAACGTGCAGGGTGGTTGAATATGCCGTTCTTTCCTGCCAAAATGTGACAGAGGCACAGCAGGGTAGGAAGGAAGCTTAGCCTTTGAGTAATTTTCATATAGCAACTGATAACTAAGATAATGGTTTCATATCTGGTTACAGAGTGGTTACCAACCCATGCCCTTGGTTGCTGTATATAGCTAGTGAACCTTAATTTGGCTATGTGTCAGGGGGATGGGGGGATTAATCCAGCAGAAAACTTGCAAAGCTGAGGAAGATAGACCACATTCATTTTTGCTTTGCATTTTGGAGAGTTTGGAGGAAAATATAAGCCATTTGGATAGGGTTTCTCTGAGTTCTCTGTTTGGCTAGTGCAAGGTAAAAGACCAGAAAGAACTATACTTCAGCTTCCCATGATTCCATTGTATTGTATAGATTTTATAGCGTACCAAATAAAAAAAGAAACCGTGACTTACTGACTAATCCAATTAAAGATACAAGGTAACAAAATGTACAATGAAGTCTATTCTATCATTCAATGAATATCAATCTTGTAGAAACTCTAAGTTGGTTATATTGCTGGCAACAGTCAATATATGGAGGATACAGCACATGAAGCAATTAACAGCTACGTACATACAGAAATTCAAAGTGCAAAACTGCTTATAATTTTCATATCCTAAAGTGCAAGTGCTAGCTTCAATGGACCAAATCTCCTATAACCACAGAGTATGAACAAAAAGTATTTAGGTAACAAAACAGAATACAGCAGTATAAACAAATGCTGGTAACAGCTATGAGCTTGTTCATGAGTGTTTCAAACGAATGAGTAGTAACTGCAATGGGTTTGCTAGTGAGGAATCCCGTTTCCTATATCCTGTTCGCCAATTGAGCAAACATTCTTCATAATGTGTCTGCCCCAAGGATTGCCATATTTGATCCTATTATCGTTTCATTGAGTCCTAAAACTATGCTAGGGCATAGGAGTGGTGAAAGGGGAGGGTTCCTGATTGGGTCCAACCAATCAGCACTGTACACCCCTGGCATCTGCTACTAGGTTCTACAGTGGGTGGGGGTACACCTGCAATAAATATAGTGGTAATATTCCCCCCTACCTCCCTCAAACTCTCCTTTTCATTACATTGTTACTTTACCTTAAAGGATCCTCAGTGATAAGGGGCAGGGGGAGCCTTCAGTCTCAGTTTCAGTCTTCTGTACAAGTAGTATGATTGTGGAAGTTATGTGGCGTATCCAGTGCTTGGAACTCCTTACCATAGGTCTAACATATCTTGAACATATTCTTGAGGCGATGAAGATTGTTCTTAGTCAAGTTTGCATCATTGTCAGAAATAACTGGAAAAGCAAGGCCTTTTTTTGTGAAATTATGAGCAGATAGCCTGCTTGCCCAATTCAATAGTAACTCAAAATTATATTCACAAACCACAAAATGCCTGCCTGAGGAGGCATAAATAAATAAATAATCAGCAGTACACTGTACACATTAATAAAGACCCAAGATATATAAATATAATATTAATATATTTATATATTGAAATATAAATAAATAAATATATTACAGATATACTAGGAAAGTCCCAAAGACAAAAGATACAAGCTGCAAATGATATAGAACATCTTTTTACACAATATATATGGTATTATAATAGAAGTATGGGACATACAGGGGCTTGCAGGGACATCTCATTTCCCTCATCCCCAACTATTTCCTCTTTCCCTTCTCTGAAAGCCCCCATAGCCTTCCTTCCATTTCTCTTTCCCAACCGCCGAACAACCTGCCTTTATCTGCCCTCATCTTCAGCTTCTCCTCCTTCCCTCGGCTGGCAGTTTCTACCAGGAAAAACTATGGCTCAGTGGCACAGTATCAGCCCCTATCCTCACCCCACTTGCACAGTGGGGAACCTGTAAGGACCTCATTTCCCTCTGTATCCCTTTCTTACACCATTTCCTCCTTCTGGCAGCCCTCATATTCTCATCTTTTCCTACTTCTTGATATCCTACCCCCTTCCCATCTTCAGCTATATTTATTATTTATTTACTTCATTTATATTTATTTACTTCAGTTATACTTTCTCTACAATGGGAGCCAAAGTAGCTTACATCATTCTCCTTTTCATTTTATCCTCACAACAACCCTATGAGGTAATTTTAGGTGAGTAGCTGCGCTGGGCTTAGATTTCAGATTTTTCTGCAAACCTAGGGCATTTTCCAAGTTTGTAGAAAGATCTGACTTGTCTGTTCATATCTCCATTCTCTGGATTTAAGAGGAAATAGTATGGGGAAGGGGATACAGGAGAAAGTGTGATGTATCCTGGGTTCCCCACCCCACAACAGCTGGCAAAATGCAACTGGGCCCTGCTGGCAGCTGGTACTGAGCATATTTGACCATAGTTTTCCCAGGTAGATGCTGCCAGGGAAAGAGAAGGAAAGCTGAAAATGGGGGAGATAAAGTTAGGCTGGTTTCCAGTCCTGAAAAACTCCAGACTAACAAAATACTCTACATTTTACGTTTGCCCTGCAGATAAGATTAGCATATCAACCACCAATCCATATGCAAAAGAACCTCCTCAGGATACAGTGAAGCTTCCTCCCATTAGCATTCCACCCCCTGGGAAACTCTTACAGGATGACTCAGCCAAAACCCACCTTCCTGAGTAGATTTAAATTACCTGCTAACATCTTCTCCACACTGTGACACTGAGAGATCTCTGTCTTTTGGTGCTACACCTCTGAAGATGCCAGTCACAGCTGCTGGTGAAACGTCAGGAACTACAATGCCAAGACCACGGCCATACACCCTGGGAAATCTACAACAACAAAAGTTAGGCTGGCTGATTGATGAGAAGGAAACAGGGAGAGGCACTGTGTAATCTGCCTTGAGTCTCAGTAAGAAAGGGGGACTATAAATGACATGAACGAATCAACAAATGAATAAATAAATATCGGGTCTTTTAAGGAAGGGAAAGAGAAAAGAGTGGGGGAGAGGAAAATGAGAGGCCTCTGCATGTCCTTGTGGTTTCCTTGCTCGTACGTATCTAATTCTGAACTTGGTCCCAGTTTGCATCCAAAGATCTACAGAATGGGACCAGATAGAGGGTATTCTCTACAGATCTGGAAGAACAACCCTGAGGTCTTCAGGGGGGAAAAAACCAAAGGAAAAATATTCAATATTTTAAAGGAAACACCAACATTTCATGGCACCGCAATGTGAGATCTAAGCTGCTGTTTTGGAAAGGGGAAAAATATCTACCACATGAGCCAGATGGGCAGGACGGGAGAAGCACAAGTTGCTGCACAAGCCAGCCAAGTGTGCAGTCTACTCTCCACTTGTTTGTTTAGTAGAAATCCTTAAGTATTGTTTCTTAATTTGAAGAACCAATAAAATGATTAGGCAGCTTACAGTAGGATCAGTATTGCATGTGTTTTAGCATTCTTTTCGTTGCAACTGGTAATGGCTTTAAGTATCTTGTCTAATTAGTGTTCTACTTAGTGCATCCAATTAGAAGTTCTTAGCAACCATTAGCTTGCTTGGTGAATTTGGGCTAGTCAGCCTAACCTACCTCACAGGGATGTTGTAAGCATAAACAAAAGCTGCTTTTATTGCCTTTCCATATAGCCTGAGAGGTTGTTATTGAGAAACAAGCAATGCTTAAGTAGTAAAGAGTCAGATGTATCTGATGAATAGAGCTGTGGTTCTTGAAAGCTTATGACTTAATAAAGTTATGCCTCAATAAAGTTGGTTAGTCTTAAAGGTGCTACTGGAATCTCTACTATTTTGCAACTACAGACTAACACAACTAACTCCTCTGAAGCAATGATTAAACCAGGATTACGCCAGGAGGGTATCTATATTTGTACATCATGCAAAACCATAGCTAAATTTACTGTGGTTAGTATAGTAACTTCAAACTGTGGTTACAGATCCTGATCTGATGGATCCTAACTAATAGTTTTAATAGTTGGTGCCATAGCCTACATTTAGATAGTCACAGAGATAGTCGCTACGTTAATTGAACTATGTTTTTGTGTAGTGTTTCAACTGAGCCACTATGCTGATCTGCACACAGCAATTTACTATAAATATGAGTTGCATTTCTGGTATGTATATGATGTCTTCCCTACCCTGATCTTTGGGGAGGGAAATCCTAATTCTCAATTCCCTTCTGATTTCTATTATTTTGAAGATCACTTTAGTGAGCTGGAAAGTGTCTGTTAAAAGGAAATAGTTCATCTGAAACAAATTCTCTTGATTTTGTCTCCAAGTGAACTGTGCTGTGAAAGGACATGAACATACCCAGTCTGAAAGGTTTTGCAGTAAAAGATAAGACATAAACTGATGGGTAACTAGTCACTTCTCTTTAGAACAGCAAATATTCAGAATATGAAAAGGCTTTTGGCTAAGAAACAACAAGTAAAACAAATATTTGGGTTAACAAAATTGGATTCTCTGTAGATCACTAAATTTTTCATGCAGCTCCACTCTCTTGAGAGATGCTATAGAAAGTGAATTTTGATAAATGGAGACTGATGGATACTCAGCTGATTGAAATGTATGTGTGTAGGGTGGCAGGAAAAAATCTCTAGTACTGAATATATTGGGAGCCACAGCTGAAAACACTATGGGTTTCCCCCCCCCCTCATTTGTATATTGCAATGGTCATGCTGATGGATGTGTGAAAATGAAGACAAGTTTCAGTTAAATTCTCTGCTGTCATAACAGTAATTAGGCAGTTTACAGGACACATGCTCCTCCCGTTGCTCTTTGCACCTCCCTCCACCTCTCAGGTGCGGCACTTGAGAAGAGTTAAATCCAGCTCTGGGTGGGACACTCACAGAACATTCCAGGTTCTATCTCTGGCCTCTCAAGTTAAAAAAATCCAGTTGTTGGTGATGTGAAAGGCTCTGAGGTAATGGAGAGCCACTGCCAGGCTGCTTTCACACATGTTAATAACGCTCTTTCAATGAGCCAGTTTGGTGTAGTGGTTAAGAGCATGGGACTCTAATCTGGAGAGCTGGGTTTGATTCCCCACTCCTCCACTTGAAGCCAGCTGGGTGACCTTGGGTCAGTCACAGCTCTTTGAATATTCTTATTATTGGTGAAGTGGTTAAAAGCGGCAGGACTCTAATCTGGAGAGCCAAATCTTTTTCGGGTGCACACCCCTACCCAATCACTCCTCCACTTGAAGCCAGCTGGGTGACCTTGGGTCAGTCACAGCTCTCTCCAAGCTCTCTCAGCCTCACCCACCTCAAAGGGTGTTTTGTTGTGGGGATCTGAGTGGGTGTTAAGTCATCCTGAATGGTGGTATATAAATTGAATGTTGTTGTTGTTATTACTTTAGCAATTGTTTGCAACTGCATCGAAAGTGTTAGTGAAAGCATACTTGGTCAGAGTAGGCAATAACATAATATAATAACATTTGATTTATATACCGCCCTTCAGGGCAACTTAATGCCACACTCAGAGTGGCTTACAAAGTGTGTTATTATTATCCTTTCCTGCCAGACAGGTGAGGCCGAGAGATGGATTGAGTGACTGACCCAAGGTCACCCAGACGGCTTCAAGTGGAGGAGTGGGGAATCAAACCCAGTTCTCCAGATTAGAGTCCTGCTGCTCTTAATGCCAATACTGACCTTGATAGACCAATGGGTGTCTTATTCCACGTAAGACAGCTTCGCATATCACATGACAAAAGGAGTGAAGGGAGCTGACAAGCAGACTGTGCATGATGCTGACAAACCTCTGTTTAATTGAATTAGTTAATTAAGTTAATTAAATTTAATTAGTTTGCCCTGAGTTTCAATGAAGCCCCAGTTCAATCTTCATATCTGAACCTGGGCATTTCTGTCCCCTGCCATTGTACTGACATAGTACTAGAATTTTCTGTTTTATATTTCCTAAAGAGATTTCTTAATTTGCAAAGGAGATTTCTCTACATGTATCAAATTTCTTTTTGAATAACAGCACAGCAAAATTGCAAAGTAAAAAAAATACAAATGTCATAATCTATCAAGAAATCATTGAGTAAAATCTAACAAAATAATAAGAGAAGACAAAAAAGAACACATAATTCATATTTTCTTTTTGAATATACACCCCTATTACTGTGTGCATGTACAGATTAATTAATAAATTAATGAGCAATGGCACAGTAATTATTAGAGCATCAGAATGCTATCTAGGAAGACCAGGTTGAAATCCCTAGTCTTGTATGGAAACTTGCTGGGTGAACTTGGGCCATTCAGCCTAACCTGCCTCACAGTTTTGTTGATATGAGGATAAAAATACAAGGGGAGAACAACGCTTCTCCTGTTCTGTCCTCTGCAGGAGAAGACAGACATCATATTTAAAAAGGACTCAAAGCATGTCAGTCAGCCATGCTGCAGCTGTGAGCATTCATTCAGGGGTGGATTGGCCACTAAGGCCACCAGGAAAAGTCTGATGGCCTGGCAAGCCACCTCCCTGCTGGGGCAGCCCCAGCTCCAAGCAAGGTATGGTCTCATGTGGGGTGGGCAGTAGTTGTCACCAAACGCCAGCAGCCTTGCCCCATACCTGGCAGGGAAGGATGTGTGCAGACCTGCTGAGGCCTGTGTCTGGCAGGAAAGGAGAAGCAAAGCTCCACACGGCAAAGGAGATACTCAGCCAAGCCACACATGATGACTAGCTCTTTCTCTTTCTGGCATGGAGGTGGGGCTATTTTCCCAGGCCACTTTCCCCTCCCATTCTATCTTTGGATCTAATGCCCCTTATTATTTAGATTGTCAGACTAGAACTATGGAAGCCAGGGTCCAAATCCTCAGTTATCCATGACAGTAATCTTGGAACAATCCCTCTGTCACTCTGTTTCCTACCTCACAGGCTTTTTTTTGTTGTGATAATATGAAAAGGGCTGGACCATGTATCTATGTTAAGATCCTTGGAGAGAGGGAACAGAAATATAAATATAGAAGAATATATCAACAAATCAAATGCTTGTTGAACACTGTATTTTTGTTCTTCACCCACCCACCCACTCACTCATTTTATCCTTTCCCTCTCATTTATCTCAGACGCTCAAACTACGTAGTTAACCTTCTTCAGCCAGAGCAAAAGGTGGTAGGAGGAGCAAGGAAGAAGCATGTCAAGCTGGCTTGATATACTTTCTTTGCCAGTTCAACTGGTAAGGAGTACTTGAAATACTATGAGTACACTGTGTACTCTGTTATACGTCTCCCTCTGTTTGCTGTGCAGCATGCTAGCTGGAGAACATGAGCAATATTATGCCATACCATGGTTCAACAGTCCATTCTTCCACTTAATGAATGATCTGAGAAAAGCTATTACATAGTTTATAAGAACTGGAATAATGGTTTTCTTTCCATCAGTTTCTTTTTGTAGCTCCCTGTAATACTAACATTCAAATCAGCAGAACATACCAAAGAAACCAATGCAAAGTAACCAAAGCAAATCTTAACAAAAGTGTGATGTATTAATTTACTGCACCTTAAAAAAAATCGATTCAAGTAGTTTAATTTTGTGGATGG
Source organism: Eublepharis macularius (assembly GCF_028583425.1). Lineage (NCBI taxonomy): Eukaryota > Metazoa > Chordata > Lepidosauria > Squamata > Eublepharidae > Eublepharis > Eublepharis macularius. The sequence continues at coordinate 76,777,569 of NC_072798.1, forward strand.
GGACCATTGTAATTCAGAAAAGAATTGAGCCAACTCCTATAACATTTTCGTTTTTTACAAAGGCAGAACTCACCCTATTACCTGTAAGCATCTATATCCATGCAGATTCCTAAACACATTGGCTATGATTCCCAAACATAGCTGCTCACAGACACTGCCTTGCTCTTTGTGTCTCTTCCATTGTGTCTCTTGCTCCCTGAGATCTTTAGGAGGCATTGTAAGGTCTGTCTGTTTGCCAGGGTTTTTAAGGAGGTTGAACAAGTATTTATTCAAGGGGGGATTTGGATGTTGTTATTTTATTTTAATTTTCACTGTAAATATTCTTAATCTATTATTGTATTTAATCTATTATTTTCTTGAACCATAAGGAAAAATGGAGTAAAATGTTTTAATAACAAACAAACAAAAACACAGCTCAATAAACAGATGCCTTATATTTTTCTTTAGAAAACTACTTGAGTTAAAAGCAGTTTTGACATCAATATGATGAGCTGCTATGAGCAAATATTTATGTAAGGACCCCCATTCCTCTCTGTGAACACGATATTTTATGGGATTCATGTTAATCATGTTGCTAAGGCTTTATTTTTAACCAATAGCAGTTGAGGTGGTAAGCCTGTGTATGGAGCATACCACTTCTCAGATGTATGGTTGTATGGCTTTCAACAAAAAATTAATAGGAAGATGATTAGGCTAGAACCTCCTTTTACTACCTCTGGTTTTCTGTTTTCAGGAAATCTTGAATAGAATAGCATTCAGACACACGCAGGTTTATAACCCCATCTGCTGTTTGTGAGAATAAAGACATCATCTTGCATCTAGAAAACTGTTTAATGAACCCAAGGATCCGGATTCCAACTTCATAGAAAAATCAATACTAGACAGTCAATTAGATGACATTATTAAGAGCAAAACATCTTTCAGGAAATTACGAGGTCTGCTTTCAAGAGTCAGTTCATACTTTACCTCACAGCAGGTTTACCACTTATTGGATATCAGTATGCCTGTTAACAGATTGGACATGGGGTAGGGACTGACAGCCAATTGCTGTTTCTTCTTGTACGTCTACTGCCTGTCTTGATTGTTCATACGATGGGAAAATGGCCAACTCATCTGTCATATAAAGTATAAATTGCCCCACAGATGATAAGGGCTCTATTTGAATCCTTATGGACAACTAATTCTTGAGGTAACAGATGACCTCTGGCTTCCTGGTGATAGCTGGACTTCAGTTAGTGGGTTGTGGTCCCCAGATAAGTTGCATCCTAAAAATAACTGAGAGGAAGACAGTGTGTCATATAATAAAAAATTAAAGACACATAATTGGCAAAATGATGAATATCAGTGGTGTTCAGTCTTTTCACTCCTTTGTCCCAGGGTTAATAGACCGCTGATACCAGGCACTTCACCAGTTCTGTGTCTTGGAGCCTGCTGTGAACTGTGTGTTCTTGCGTTTTGCTCATTTGGGGACTCAAGGTCCCTTCCTACATGTATCTTAGGTCACAGACTCCTTCAAATGTGTGTCCATGTTGATTTTTGAAGTACTGATTCAGAGAGCCATAAACAGCCTAAAAAAGTGGCTTTTCTTATTGTTTAACAGCTACTCAATTAAGTGCAAAGTTTCTATATATATAAAAAAAGAGCACAATAGTGCAGAAAGGCTTTGAATAACAATGCTAGGGACAGTGCTTTAAATTTTTTAATAGATTGAGCTTTTCCTGTGATATATCTATTCTTTTTGATGTTAGCTATAACATACATTATATCGATCTGTCTCCCCCGTGACCTGCTGAAGTTTATGAGGACATGTTGGTGGTGTATCTATTAAAATGATGCACACATTTCATCAAACTTACTTTTGCTCCATTAATTCATCCCTGCACAAAAATTAGTGTGTGCTGGGGGGGGTGGGGTGAAATGGACAAAACAATCTATTAAGTGAACAGTATTTTCTATTGTTATTGCCAAGCCTCTTAAGAAATGTTCCAGTCATTATTCCAGTTTGTTCAATTTTTCTATTTTATCCCCAATGGGGTCCCAAATCAGCTCACACTGTTTTCCTCTCCTCCATTTTATCCTCACAACAACCCTGTGAAGTAGGTTAAGCTGAGAGAGTGTGACCGACCCAAGGTCACCCAGCAAGTTTCCGTGGCAGAGTAAAGATTTGAACCTGAGTCTCCCAGATCCTACTCTGGCACTCTGTCCACTACACTACTTCTGATATTTTCCCTTTTTCAATCAAAGATATTGCTGATACCTTTGAATAATCCTGTGCAGATGTTGTGTGATTGTAACTTGCACCAATGTAAAACAACAGCAACAGACACATCAATACTAAGGTGAGGAAAATGGTAATATGCCTCGTGACTGAAACAATAATCAATGTTCAACCTTTGAAAAAAGCCTAGGGTCTGTGTACAGTGTCCTACCTTCATCGGTTGTATTTTAGGTGATACCAGTGGAAAACACTTATCAAGCTGGGAAGAAAAGAAGCAGGACCTTAAGCTTCATTGTCATCATCCACTTAAGGAGATAAATCCATGCTTGAGACCAGCCTTCCATGCACAACATCACAAGAAAATCTGTATTGTGTTTGGGGCGGGGGGCTTCCGATTTGGATGCTGATCCAGGTGTCCTTCCCCTTGAAAACAACGGTCCCTTAATTGCTCCTGCTCAGCTATGAAGGCTTCCATCAGCAGATGTACAACCTCATCATTTTTCTAGTCTGGGCTTTTCAAAAAATATATTGCAAAAATCTGCTTTAGCAGCGTACCAAAAAGGTTTGCTTGCCGCTGCATCTTTTGCTTATGCTTGTTTTTGCATCTGTACATGTGGCGCTCATTTGTCAACAGGACCAAAGATTTCTCCAGTTTCTCTCTTCTTTCTAATAGAGCTTGGCTGCTTTACATTGTCTACCTTTTCACAGGATATTTACAAAAAATTAGAAGGAAGGAAGTTATAAGATAGCAGGTGGAATACAAGATGTGAGGAATGACAAATGTGTCCTCTTGTAGGATTAGTAGAGGACAGGATTAAATATGCGTTAAGCAAGTTTGAAATTACAACTGATGTCCTCACCCTAAGCCAACAGCTGTTGTCAAATTCTTCCTGGGACCTGACTTATTTGGACATAGCAGTCACTTCTACACTCTTTTACTTCAGCAAGAACAATGACGCAATCTTTTACTGCTACATTGCTTCCCATGAGTCCAATTGGTCATGAGCATATGAGGCAAGGACAGGGGTTATTCTATAGAAAAAGAGCTGGAGGAACTCATTGGCATAACTCATTAGCATAACTCATTAGCATATGCCATGCCTCTTGCCATCACCAGAAGTGTGTCATTAGTATAACTGATTTGCATATGCCACACCCCCTGACATCACCTATTCTGGTTGTTTTGGACCCAATCCTGGCCATTCAGGGCCGTAATTGGGCCCAAAATGGCAAAAAGGGGCTGAAAATGGCTGAAAAGGGGCCCAAAATGGTCAGGATCGGGCCGCTGATGAGTGGGAGAGTGATCCACCACCCGTCAGAGGCCCAATCCAGGCCATTTTGGCCCCAATCCAGGCTGAAACGGGCCCAAAATGGCCGAGACTCAGGTAGGCGGGGCCACCTGACATGTGACCTCTTTGGGGAACTGCCAGAACTGCGTTCCTGTGCATTCCCCCTAGAAATGAGTCCTGGGCAAGGAGTGCTTGTTTGGTGGAGATTTTGAGAATCACTCTTAGGAAGAGCCTGAGAAGAATGGGTTGCACAGATTTTAAATGATAGGAACCACAGATGTGGTTAACTTTTTTGAACTACAAACTATAAGACTTTAAAATTCACAAGGGATAACCACATTATTCTGCTGCATCCATGGTGGCACCTCAAGGACACTCCCATCTGATGAAGAGGGCTCTGGCTCATGAAAGTTTATGTCATAATAAATGTGTTAGTCTCGAAGATGGTGCAAGACTCCCTTGTTATTTAAACATGCCACTGCATCTCAGAGTAGTTCTGACTAATATGTCCTCACATAACAGAGAGAAAGTGTATAAAACTGGAAGCAGCTTCACACAGTCATGGTATAATAAGCAACCAGAAGGCAGCATAATAATGACTACTGCATATGAACAGGTGTTTAAGCCCCCTTTTTCTGAAAGTATCTCCACATAATAATAATAAAATTATTATTGTGTTTTTATTTGTAAAACATTGAATAAGCTGCCCTTGATGTCTGAAGGAACTCCGATAGCAGATGATGTCAGGCAGGAACAAGTGAGAAACTCTGCTGCGCTCCCAAGGCCCTTGCACATAACAAAAGGACTCCCTGCATTATGCCTGAAATTGGTTACCATCTTAGAAAGCTGTCTACAACCCAGGCATTGACAGTCTTTCTATATGAGGCAAGGTGACATGAAAGTCAGCTTAAGGATTTCTGCTAGACCTAGCAGAAGAAAACATATCAATTTAACAAGGAGGTAAACATGGACATTTTAAAACTCTGCATTCAACCAGGGATTCTAGATCTTGTTTTAAGTTTTTAAGGTTATTTCTCATTCTGTACAGCAGTACCCTGTTGACTTTACAATGCAAGCCTTCCATAATTCATTCTGCTTGATTAGTGTCTTTGATGACTTGGAGTGTCAGCTCGTGCAGGATTTGCGGCAGGAGAAAAGGATACTGAGAGCTTTTTGTGTACTTTATGGTCTGACAAGTTGTATAACTATAGAAGTTAACTGCATAGTTTTCTTCCTAATAGTTGCACCATCTTTTCTTTTGGAAATGTCCTTCCCATGATCCACTGCTTGAACCATATTTGTGTCACTTCCTCTCTCCTAGTGTGTGCGTATTTAGTGCTGTTGTTACCTGTATTACTCTAATCGTGGAAGGATCAAAGGCTAGATGTGTGGTTCATAACAAACCAATTCCCTTTGTTGCTTGTATAGTGTGTTGCCAAGTAGGCCCCCTCCCCTGCTTTGAAGCCTGCTATGAACTGTGTTAAAGTTTCCTGCGTTGCTGTTTTACTGCTACACCAAAGACTGCTTTGCACGTGTGTGCTCTGATACACGTGTCAGTTTCCTGCCTGCGTGTCAATTACCTTGCTGCTGCAATAGACTGTGTAGTTTACTGACTCCATGTTTGGGTAACTGCACAAAAGGACTCTCTTTCTGGGCAACCCTGCCCTGACCTGTATCTGGAATTCCCAGTGTGTGTTTGGACTCTGTTACAAGTGTGCCCCGTGCCTGCATTGCCATCTGCCACGGACCGTGCCTGTTCCCTGCTTTGGACTGTGTTTTAAAGTGTTGTTCCCGCTGCCTCCATGGAAGCCTGCCTCATATGGGCCCAAGCCGCTGCTAGCAGCCGGGCGCCTGCCGGGGAAACCTCCAGCGAGCCTGGCTAGGCGCTCCCTGGTCAGTTCCCGCCTGGAGCCTCCCGCGAGCCGGTCGCCGAGCTTGCCCTCGCTACCGGGCAGCCTGCTATCCAGCCCCAGCTATGCCCAGCCGGCATCCATGTTCTCAGGCAGACAGAAGACCCTGGGAAGAAGACTGCTTTGAGAAGCCATTTCGGCGAAGCGGGCACACCACGTCCGCAGCGAGAGCCCCTCGCCCCGCTCTGCATATCTTAGGAGCCGCCCCGGAGAAGGAACTAAGTGCTGACCATCCCAAGCACTTAGAGAATGCATCTCAAAGAAACCTCCGCATTCCAAAGCTGATGACATCAGGACAAGCCCTGTCCGCTGGAACATCCTTTCAGCCCACTTGGATTTCCCCCTCCCTCTTTTGTCCCCTCTTCCTGAGGTGTCACTTATCACAATCTGATTACCAAAGTGGCCCATCCAAGCCATTCAGTAGCCCATTAGACCCTTTGTTTTAATCTGTGAGAACCACCAAGTACAGCACCAGCCCCAGGGTACGTTTTGGGGTATTTAAGCTGGTCTCTCAGACCACACGGTGCTCAGGCCATTCCCTATCCAGACTTCCTTGCTGTCCGTCTGTGGTCCCAGTGCTGGCATTGGGCCACCCTCGCTGCTGCGTCTCTGCTTCGCTCCAGGATAAGTGAGTATTCCCCCTACCATCGTTGGGAACCAGCTAATGCGAACGTCTCTGTATTTCCTACGCTATATTTCTTAGACCTTGTATGTTCTTTGTATGATTGTGCAAGCTAGGCTTACGCTACACTTAATACACGTGTTTGGACCTTACTCCTTGTCTGCCTCTTTTTTCACTAGAGTGTCTGGGATCGGGACCTCCGTAAACATAGGTTATGATCCTCGCTTAATATTAATAGTTACAGACTGCTGCAGCTAATTCCCCATTATAATAAAAGAGCAGTTCTGGTAACAAGTGAAGGGCTAGCTTGGCTCCTGCAAGGAGATGCAAGGCAAGTATATGAGAAAACTAGGGTTCTGGATGGAAGATATAGACTGAAAGGGCATAGCCAAAAGGAGCTGCATTCATTGCTAGAAGCATGAAGCACTGATGATGGCTAATAAAGTATTGGAATGTTGTAAAGGTTTCATAATTGTAAAGCACAACTGGGGGGTCTGCAAGACTTGTGAGAGGCATCTCATTTCTACCTCCCACACTGTTTCCTCTGTCCCATTCTCAGGGTATTTTTCAGGTCTGTAGAAAGATCTGTCTTATCTGTTCATGCCTGCAACCTCCTGACTTAAGCACCCAGAGATCTGGCCATGTTGAGAATTAGATATATTGATAAGAAAATCCCTGCTGGATCAGACCAGAGATCCATCTAGTTCAGTGTCCTGTTTCAGTCAGTGGCATACGCTGGCACTGGAAAGCAAACTAAAATCCAAACAAACAAGCAAGGTGTACAGGATGTTTTCAAGGAGAAAATATTTCAGTGGTATTTATGGGCCTTTGTGTTTGCCAATCATAGATTGTGCATAGATGACCTCTGGCCCTTTCTCTGTAAACCATAGTTTGCCATCGCAAGTTAAATAGACAGACTATATATTTTTGCCAAACATATATTACAGTAAAACAACATTACAAATTATGATTTTATCTGACTTCCAGGAAAACGTGGTTTTGTGCAGCACTTAGTTTACCAGGTTTAGAATGTAATGATGAACCATGGTGTGCTGAGAAACAGGAAGGGATGGAGTCTGCAAGCATGCAGCAAGTTCTCAGTACTCCAATGTTTTGAAGGTTTGGACATATAGACTTAAATTGACTCATTATGTGTTTGTCTATTTTATCTTATATACTAATCGCCAGTATCCTTGATCTATGGATCAGGAAATCTGGACATTGGAGCTATGAACAGACAAGACAGATCTTCCTACACCCCTGAAAAATGCCCCAGGTTTGCAGAAAAATCTGACATCTAAAAAATACATTGGGGGTTAAAAAACATCCAAATGATAAAAGGAGCCTGTAGTTTTAAGCAGATGCTTTCTTTCATGGGTCTCAGTGATAGTGAGGACTCCTCAGGAGAGGAGGAGCCTCATATAGCCAGACCTTACTCAGCAGAGCCCAGGGATAAGGAAGAACAGCTGCTGGCTGATCAGCATCCACAGCCAGCAGCTGAACCAGAAGCACCAACACCCTCTAGCCCCAACACCACTGGTGAAGCTCAGCCACCGGTTGACCAAAGTCCTCAGCCAGCAGCTGAGCCAGAGACACCAACACCCTCCAGTTCCAACACCACTGGTGAAGCGCAGTCAAGGATGCACCCAGAGAGCACTGCAGACAAAGGCAACGTGTGGAGCTGCAGGAGAGGTGGCAAAGCGCATGCCTCCTGGCCAGATGCCAGTTGCTTGTGAAGAGTGATGAGGAGTGACCACAGGAAGGTGGGATCTAAATAATACATACCCCACATGCTGAAAATTCCCTGCACCTCACGTAGAAGGATTCTATCTCACTCTTCCACCTTGGTACATGCAGGGAAGATTGTTTTTTAAACACAAACAGAATTATTTATGTTTAAAAATTGCCATTGCTCACCAATAGCACACTCCATTTTGTTGCCTACGATCTCATTCCTATTTCCTTCTACTGCATGACAAGGCTAGACCTCAGCCATATTATATAGAGACTAGCAACGATGCCTGTTGTGGGGGGAAAAAGGGCTCTAGGAAAATGATTCGGTGGGTTCTCTCCCATGGCAAGTGGGCGCTTCACAGTGGCCTGGAGGCTAGAGCAGGAGGGCACTGAGGGGAGGTGTGGGGAGGAGTGCTCAGGCTGTCAATTCGACAGGCCCCCTCCTGTCAATACACCTGTGCCTCTCCTCAGCACCTTCCCATTCTGGCCTCCAGGCTGCTGCAAAGCACCTGCTTGCCACTGGGAGGAGTGCTTAAGCCGTCACTTTGCTGGCTTGCTTCGTGGCCAGCCCAGAGCAGGAGGGCGCTGGGGAGAGGCTTGGGGAGGAGTACGAAGGCCATCAATTTGGCGCACCCCCTTCCAGTGGCAAGTGGGCACTTTGCAGTGGCCTCAAATCCAGACTGCACCTGTGCCAGGATAAAAAGTGAGTCGTTGCCAATGCGGCTTGCCTTTTATATATAACAGATAAAGTACATATAAGAATTAATACTTGCAAACAGATGCTTTGATATCTCTTTGGGAAAGTTCAGCACAATGCACTCAAAGCAGGGATACACAAACTTAGGTTGGTAGCTGGCAACTATTCACCCATTCCACCTCCATTGGAATGAATGGGAAAAATCCTGCATGTGTGGGATCTTTGCATATATCTAATGCGTAGTGCACATCACTGGATCAAAATGGTGGCTTGAATATATTTTAAAACAAACTCAGTTCCAGCTGAGAACAGATCAGGCAAGCAGTATATGTTTAGTTTCCATTGACTTTACTGGGGCTTCTACATATTTTAAGTCCTATCCCGAACAGCCCTTCCCCTGGAAGGGGGGAAAATCACTTAAATAAATAAAAGTCAAATATTTGCCAAAAGCTAGACAAATCTTTCCAAGCTTTAGGAACATTTTGAGAAATTGAAAATATTAAAAAGCACTCCAGACTGCGAAGTATTTGACAGTTTCTTTTTAAATGAGACTGTGCTAGCTATCGTAAATATAAAGTACCGTATTGCTCGCAGACATTTGCTGAACTTTCAAGTATTCATTTGGCTCAAGGCAAACACCCATCACTGCCAAATGACTGAAAAATGGTAAGGATGTGTGTGTGTGTGTATACACACATATATAATATATATTCCCAGAAGCCAATTTCTTATTCTTAAATCAGTCTCTTTATATTTGTGACACACTTGGTCATGTGCGTTATATTGTGTCAAGTTGCATCACAGGATTTTCTGTAGCCTGCTGGTACCGTCACTTTGCATTATAGATTTTAAGGACTACTGCTTCTTTTCAAGTCAAAGTCGAAGGTGCTAATCACCTGACAAGTCTTCTGCGATCCTGGAGAAAGTAGCAGACTATTCTTCAACCAATAACTTCCTGTAAATGCTGGAGCATAGCTGACCTAGTGTATCGTGGGGTACTTCACAGCTTGCGAATCTCTTATTACTTCAGCTCTGGTGTCTTCATGTTATCACTTGGTGCAAATTATTTAGCATCTGCCATCTTATTTGGAGATATGAATTACACAAATTAATCTTGTAAATAATTCATCCTCCACCTCCTTTGCTTTTTGCTTAGAATTAAAAATGCTGCCACAGTTAAGAATCTCGATTTTGAAAAGCTGGTATCAATTGGTGCTTTTCATTCTCTCAGAACAAATAAAATGTCAAGACTTCTGGGGGAAACAGTTTGGATTAAAACCAAGAGAAGGAAAGTCTTCAATTGTGCATAAATGCATTCTTCATTCTGAAAAGTACCCATCGATTTTTCTTTAGTTTTCTAGGTTAGATACCAACTACATTCTCGAATGTGAATCCAGTTTTATACAGGCAAATCATAGCAAGTAATCTGAAGAGAAGAAAAAAACTTGGGTTTGACCCTTTTGCCATTGTGGTTTGTCAGTGCTACGCAACTCAATTGCAACTGGATGGTAGTTTTGGTGAATAATGACTCACTTTTTTTTCAATTTAAACTAGAAAAAGGAATAGTTCTTTGCCCACCCATAATAAGACATACGGATGCCACTGTGGACCAAACAGAAAGACGTTCGTAAGTTTGTTTGCTAGTAGACTCCTAGGGAGCTGAACACAAAAATCCAATAAATAATTAGCTCTCCTGTGACAGGCTTCTGAATTACTGTGATACATTAATTGGACAAAATTAGCATGAATTAAGGCAAATAAGTATAACATGTAATTTATTACTTACTAAGCATGGTGCTGCCGTGGAAGCCTCAGATTTCCCTTAAGATTGCTTTAACAGCTATAATGCATTCCTTAATTTACTCTGTGGAAAATCAATTTTTTCAGAGTTCATTAAGCACCAATATGTTACAATGCAAATCCCTAGAGCACAGAGGCACAATACATTATGCAAATTTGTGCCAGCATGGAACCAATATGTAAATAGCAATAATGCTATTGTCAGCTTCCTATTGATAACTATACTGTAAAAGCACAATACTTGAACTTCAAATCTGTCGATGTATTTTCACATGCTTTTTTTTTCAAATAGCATTTCTTTGGAGAGTTGTAATCGTCTAAAGGTCCCCATTCACAAAGAAAGGGCATTTAATGCTTTTTGATGCTTTCTGGATTGTCAGTCTTCTCTCAATGGTAACTCAATATTTCCTATTCAAGTCAGTGGATATTAATATGCCTCATGTTCTGTTCCATAAATATGAATGCATCTATTGGCTCCATGTTACTACAGAGTACCCATACATGCTCACTGTCTGTGTTGTCACTATATGCAAAACGAATAGCATTTTGTATTTATTTCTAGACAGAGAGGTCAGTGCAAAGCTACTGAAATGGACTGGCCTTCCATTGACAGAGTGGCTTCAGGATGCAGTTAAAGACAAAATCGGTTGTGAGGGCATTTAGCAGTTGGGACTGTGGAAGTAGCACAATAAATGGGACTGGATATGCTCTTAAAGGTACACACACACTATTTAAAAAAAAAATTAAATGGTTACCTATTTTTCTGACTGAAATTTAAATTGATCAACATTTCACACAAAGAGCCAAAAAAATAGAAACAAAGGCATAGAGATGAATAGCCTCATTTGGAGATGTTGGTGACAATTCATACAATGCACCTGAAGACACGCTATAAATGGTCAGAACAGAGTTGTGTTTCCTTCCCATGAATCCAATACAACACGTACATCTGAGGAACTGAACAGCCCATGGGTACGCTCACAGTAATTATCTGCTTTTCTACAGCTGGAAATTGGGTTAATTTTATTTACCTTTCCCAAAGAAAATAAAAAAAACACAAGTTTTACCAAAGACATTAAGTAATTAAACCTCCCCCAGCTTTGAAGCCTCTCTCTGTTCTTTCACAGTATCTGAGTATGGCAAGCTGGGTAAATTCATGTTCAAGCAACTAATTAAGAACTTCGTCAAGAGCTCTAGATTGACTATATACTTTCTGCCCTTAACAACCCATACTTCTGAATGCAGTAAATGTGTGTTCAAAGTACGGCCACCACTTCAGAATATATTTTAACCTTCTCTTCATTGTGCCTGTATTTTCTCTACTCATGTGCCCTTATTTCGTTGACTCATCCACATGACCATGACTCATGCTATTTCACAATGGACTGACACTTCCCCCCAACAGAATGATTGGCCAGGTTTCTTTTATGCTTCAAGATTTGCAGGAACTGCTCTGCTCTTTTGCCATTGTGATAACATTTTGGCATCTGAGTGTTCTTCTGTTTAAACTATTGGTTTAAATCTACTTTTTTCAGTAACCAGGGCACAACTATCATTGCTCCAGGCCTGGTACAAACTTATAACTCATACTTGATCCCATCTTTTAGATACAAACGCTAGACTAATGAAAGAAATATTTCTGTTTCGTTTCTGAACTGACTTTCAATGCCTGTTCACAAGTGGTTTACTTATTTATTTCAAAGATTTATATCCTGGTGTTTAGGTCTTTAAGAAGGCCTACAACATCTGGGGCTGAATTCTCCCAGGAAGTGTCTTGATGGATAACAACATATGGGCTACAAGAGCAGGGCTAAGAGTCTCTCTACACGGGATGCCTGGGCGAGTATTCATCAAGTGCCAGGAGACTCTATGTTAGCTGGGAGGCATATTTTTAAAAGACAGAGCCAGCGGAGATTGCTCCAGAGGGGACGGATTCTCTCACAGCCCTCTGCCTTCTCTGGCGTGCTGGACTGTGTGCCCTTCCGGACCCTTTTCCCTGCCGCCCTCGCTGCTTAAAACTTTTAATTAACTGAGCCTCGGCAGGGCAAAGGTTCCAGAAGGGGAGACAATCCAGCACACCAGAGATGGCGGAGGGCTGTGAGACAATCTGTCCCCTCCAGAGTGATCTCCGCTGGTGCTGTCATTTAAAACTACACTTCCTGGCTAACATTGTATCTCCTGACACGTGTTCGAGTCTGAAGTCTTGTGCAGAGAGACTTTGTTGTTGTTGCTCAGCTAATGTTGCTGTTGCTTCCATAAGACAGCTGGTTTGATGGTATTTAGAAGCTTCCTTCTTCCCTTTCGGATGATAGTGGTAGTATTTTTAATATGTATCAGTGATCACTAACTAGATGGTAAACAAATTTTATTTTGTAATCATTGTAACAGTGCCTGGAGTTTCACTGGTTTTAGGAACTCAGGTAAATTTTGTTTATGTATTTATTATTTAATCTGAAGTAATAATATTGGCTGTTCTCCTAGCTGGGTTATATTTACTGGTGTTTATGCATACTCAAAAGCATATTATTATTCAATGCTGTTTCATGTAATATCAGGACAAAGGATTGATGGGTAAGAGGCAATTTTAATCAATATTAGAATTGTGAGGAAGCCATGAACACCTTGATGTTACCCTGCGGTAACTCTGTAGGTCCAGAGGTCACCACATACTAGGGTTGCCAGCCTCCAGGTGGTACCTGGAGATCTCTCGGAATTACAACTGATCTTCAGCCTACACAGATCAGTTCCCGTGGAAAAAATGGCTGTTTTGGAGGGTGGACTCTATGGAATTATATCATGCTAATGTCCTTTCCCTTCCCAAACCTTGCCTTCTCCAGGAATCACCCCCCCCCCCCAAATCTCCAGGAATTTCCCAACTTGGAGCTGGCAACCCTACCACATACCCATGACATTACATGAGTAAAGAATATGACTCCATTCTTTTGCTATATTTCTTGGTCTTTTCACTATATGGAAGAGAAGAATAAGAACAGAAAGTATGGAGTAACAGAGAGCAATTTCTACCAAGCCAGAGGGTACTATGAATATAGGGCTACCTCTATAGAGAAAACAGCAGAGGTTGAACCTTCTGTGAGGCACTGGTGTATGAAAACGATGCTTGACCTTGAGGTCAGAGTTCACAGCTCATCAGAGAGCAGTCATGAAGGCAGAGACTTTTATACAATGCTGAGGTCAGAGGATGTCCTTGGGAAATCATTCCTTGTTTGCAGAGACCATTGGTTGCTGTCAGATGAAAGCCTCTTTAAAGTATTGTAGCAAACAGGATCATGATTCCAAATAGTATTACTGCTCTAGATATGAAATTGTTACGGACATAAGATGGCCTGGGTGATCTAACATATCAAATGAATGTACAAACTGTGAAATGAGGTCCCTGTAATTGAGGGTCTCCCAGTAACACAATATACCTCATCAGATTCAGGGCAGGGTATGGTGAACTTTTAAAATCATATAAAACCGATGAGGAAAAACTAGAATTATTTATGAAGCGCTAATAGATCAGGCAGAAGGATCAGTCAGTTACTACAGTCAAATAACACCCTGGCTGAATACACAAGCAAGATTGTACTTAGTGTTTCAATGAGTTAAGCCTGCCTGGCTGATTTCAGATAGGAGTGGGAGGACAAAAAGAGATGCCGGAATGCTGTTCAAGGCAATGAGGTTTCCCTGTGGATGACAGATCTTTGTAATTATCAGCAAGGCTGACCAAAGTGAGCAGATATGTTGTTGATTCTTATCTCATCATTACAGAGGCTAATTTTCTGCTTTTCCTACCCCTAAACATGTCTCCCCTGTTCTAATCAGGCTGATTACATTTTGCATTGTACCTTTGCACCCCCACTTCCTTCCCTACCACAACCACCCACCTAGTGGCTGGTATATAAAGGTCCAGTAATAGACATTCCTACTTGTATCAGGCAAAGGGAGCTTTGACTCTTGAAAGCTCATATCCTGGAAAATCTTGTTAGTTCTTAAAGTGCCACTTTAATCAAATCCTGCTGTTCTACTGCAGTGCAGACCAACATGGCCGCCCACTTGAAGCTGTTGGTTCTGTGCGCCATATTTTTTAACAAGAAAGATGTTTGCAGCTTTTCCAGAGCCTAGTACCCCTGGTATCCAGTGCCTTTTGGACTAATCTTTGTGACAAGTATGAAGTAAGATTCCAGAGACAGGATTATTTTCTCAGGCTCAACTCCTTCCCCACTACATCTTATATTATTGTGGTGAGATAAGAGCTGACCTCACACCATTCTCAGAGGAGGCAAACCCTGAAACTTTTACAGTTACTTTTCAGATCAAGCTGCTAGTCAGAAGTGGGGAACTCTTAACACTTAGGTGCTCGTTGCCTTTTAAGATGGCAATTTGTTTCTGCTTCTGAAACCCTAAGGTAGAGACTCAGACATTGTACTTGTGTAAAAACGGGTCATGGCTTTTTCATCCATTCTTTTCTTTTCCTTTTAATTCCCTATCACCTGTAATCCAGCAATGTATTATGTAGTGCAGAACAGGAAGGAGGTCTGTAGTAAATGCTGCTTTATGGAGCAAGCAGTAGGAAGTGCTATACTCTTTTCCCCAGAGGCTGAAAGCTTTTACATCAATCAGCATGCTGACAATGACAGCCTTGAATTTGCTTCTGAACTTAATCTGTACTGTTAGCTGCATGGCAAATCATTATATGGTGTTCATTTTTTTAAATAGAGAAATACACATAATCTGAACACTGAGGGCCCCATACGGCCATTTTGCCTGACTCTCACTCCGAGTGCCTTTTTGACTGATCTGCTCTTTCTCTAAAAGCAAGCAAGGCAGAAACAGGATATGCTTTTTCTTAAGCAAAAGTTCCTGAACAATGACTTTTACTGTAAAAACGGAATGCAGTTATTTTCTATGACAGAAATAAGAGTCTTGGGTGTAAATTTGGAATGTAAATGTTACATGCGCTCAACAATCTGATGTGGCACCATAATTGTAAGTAAAAGTACATATGAGTAAAAAATATATATATTATTTGCATGCAGGGCTTTTTTTCTGGGAAAAGAGGTGGTGGAACTCAGCGGGTTGCCCTCGGAGAAAATGGTCACATGGCTGGTGGCCCCGCCCCCTGATCTCCAGACAGAGGGGAGTTTAGATTGCCCTCTGCGCTGGCGGTGAAGAGGGCAATCTAAACTCCCCTCCGTATGGAGATCAGGGGGCGGGGCCACCAGCCATGTGACTATTTTCAAGAGGTCCCGGAACTCCGTTCCCCCACGTTCCTGCTGAAAAAAAGCCCTGTTTGCATGTCTATTTTACTTAAGTATGCATACAGTGGTCTTAAATTCTTCCATCGGCCTGTTTCTCTAATTTCAATACATAATAGCCAAGATGATGTATCCATATGAGATATAGGGGATCCTTCCCGATTCTGTAGTTTTCTGTTTCCGTTACCCTATATTTAAGAAATTGTCAATCCTCAGTTCAGTTCTAAGAAACGTAGGGACCATTTGTTTCAGATATGGACCTTCTTTGTTGTGGTTTTTAAATTTGCTTGTGAGGAAGATTCTCCTTGCCTTGTTTTTGGAGCTTTCTGCTGCACACACTAGAGTCCTTTTTATACAAGGGGCTTTTCCTGATGATGCTGTAGCTTGGCAGTTCATCTAATTTTTTTAATGATTTTTAAATCTGAAATTCATTTTTAATGAGGTTAGTAAAGAGATTTGTTTGCTGATGGCTTTTGTTGTTGTTGTAATAGTTGTAACAAGTCTTTTAACATTAAAACTTATCCCAAATGTTCATTTTTATTGGAAAAGTGGGATATAAACAAACAAATTACTTCTTCAGACAATGCACAATTAACTTGTAGAACTTGTTTTCATGAGAAGTAGTGGTAGCCACTAGCTTTGATGGCTTTAACAGAGAATTAGACAAATTCAAAGAGGATAGGTCCATCAAAGTTAGGTAGGAAGAGTACCTCTGAATATCTGCTGTGGAGTGAGGCAGGAATAGGGGAAGATTTTTGCTCCTGTTGGACCCTTTTCACACTCGGACTTTAAAGCATTTCAGTATCTGTTCTGCTTCCCATGTCTGCAGGAGTTTCAAACTTGCAAGGTAGTCATGGGACGCAATACCGAGGTTTGTCCGCGGTATCCCCCGATTTTGGTCTGATTCAAGTAGGCTGAATAACAAGACTACTACATCAGCACATACCTTCACTTGCTTATCTTTGGCAATTTCTTTCTGTTTCCCTTGTATCTTTAATAGCACAGTCCTAAGCATACTCAGATGTAAGTTCCCCTGTGTTCAGTGGAGCTTACGGCCAGATGTGTGCATAAGATGGCAGCCTAATTAGGAAAAAATAAACAATGAGTAGAAATGGAATAACATGAAATAGAAATTACAAGGAGTAGGAATTGACCTTCTCTGATGCAATTGTTTCCCACCTTTCCAGAAGACATTGTCCAGCTAAAGCTGAAAAGCCAATCATCAGCTAGTCCAGTTAATTTTTCCTAGGCACAAGAAGGAGTAAGGTAGTTCCTCTGAAACAGGATAAACAGAGGAAAGAAAGGATACTCTACAAATCCTGTAGTATTTTGAGTATTTTCTGGCTTCATTCTCTCCACACTCACTATCACATCAGCATACCCCACCCTATCCAATCACGCCTGCTATTGTCATTCACGGGCTTTTGTCATTTGACATATGAAATCACTCCACTGTCCAAGATATAAGGACAGATAGACTCACATCCTAGCTGTATCTGAAGAAGTGAGCTCTTACACACAAAAGCTCATACCCTACCACAAATTTTGTTAGTCTAATAGGTGCTACTGGATTCTTGCTCTTTTCTACTGCTACAGACAGACTAACTCGGCTACCCACTTTGATGTATCCTGATCACAGTGATGGTATCTCCAAGGTCAAAGTGATAACTAGAAAAGACACTAGTCCTTCATCAGCTGTAAGCAACAGGACACCTGATATTGCCTATTGAGTTTCAGCAAGAAAGGTGGACTATAAATGAAGAAAACAAGTACTGTGTTTACTTTAGAGGAAGGTGACCCTGAATGTAAGATAACCACTCTGAAAAAAAGGTTATACTTCCCAAAAAATTATTACTGGACTTGACTGTAACTTATATGTGAATGTAAGATGACCCCCTTTATCTTTGATAGCATATTGGGGGGGAGTAGTCTTGTATTGGAGTAAATACTGTAAACTACAGCACAGCAGTTTAATGGTTTACCCTTTTTAGATACTTCTGAGTTTTGCCTTCCCCACCATCTCTCTATGAAATGACAGATATCCTTCTGTATAAAGGTTGCCCATAGATAGCAGATTGATGGCACATCAAGTAGACATGGGCACGAATAGAAAAAAACCCTGAACACCCTGTTCATCATTCGGTGCCATCCACGAACAACATGGACGAACATGAACTGTTCACAGTTTATTGTTCATTGTTTGTGGGGGGATTCCCCCCTGCTGCCTGCCTGCTGATAGTTTAAAGGGCCCTTTCCTGCCACGTGCAAGGAGCAGGGCCCTTTAAACATCCCACAAACTGACCTTCCCAATGTCCAATACCCACCAAATTTGCAGGGGACATAGTCCTCACTGTCCTCTGAAGACCCCCCCCCCCAAGTTTCAGAGAGATTGCACCCCGGGAAAAGCATGATCCACAGGTCTCCCCGTTGGCTGTAATTTTCTCTTCACATTGGCAAAAATGGGACTCTCTCCTAGAAGTACTTTGAAGGGTTAAAGCCAGAAGGAGTTCAGACAGAGTTCAGTCCCTCCTTGCCTCCGGTTGCCAAGGGGATTGATTGCAGCAGGCACCAGACTGTCTGGCTTGCGGAAGGGCTGCTGAAAGGCAACCAACAAGGATCTTAACGACCACCTGTTCATTTAGGACGGGGCCTCACAAACAGCTTGCTCGCGAACAGCAGATTGGGCTGTTTGTGGGTATTTTCTGTTTGTAATGCTGTTCGTGCCCATGTCTAATATCGAGTTCTTCTTTGTCTTTGTTGTAAATGCATTACATAGGTTCAATATAAAGAAAAGGATTGCTTACAAATAATATGACTGCCATACAAGCCCTAGTTAATCCAAAGCTATCTCTCCCTCTCTTCTTATGTAGCATCTTGTATCATTATATTTCATAGTACAAAATTTAATTAATATTTGGTTATTATCAGATGTTTATGCTTGAAGAGTGAGGCCTAAATGTACTAAATTGTTGTGCATTTTTGTGGGTCAGTGGTTCTGCTTATTAGGATGCTCAGTAACATTTTAAAGGCCTTTATAAACTCTCTCTAAATTGGAATGTGTGTCCAGATTACCTGTCTCTTATCCCCATGGCTGCTGCTGCTAACTGAACACAAAAAGAAGAAAAATATTAAAATAATAGGGGCATGCAGCCAAGTGTTGTTGGTGGCAGAACTTGAGCTGCAGAACTGTTGAGATCAAGCAGCAAGACTGACCTTTTTTTCTGAAGCCTTACCTTATTAAAGGCTTATTTCTCAGGCCTAAATAATGAAAAGGAGCTTTGGGGAGAAATGGAGAAGGGAAAAAAAAGCAGACAGACAGAGAAGTGAAAAGTTTTGACCCCACTGTACAAGAGTACTACCTTTATATTTTTGCCCTGTACTTAAATACCATGGTGACAAATGACACAGAAATAAGGAGACAGACATTTCCTCCCATCTACCAATATAAGCTTTCTGTTTATAGAAGATGCCTTTAGTTTCGAATGCACCTGCAAACATTCTTAAGGGTCTACATCTTTAGTGACCCCTCAGTCTGATTACGGAAACCTGGAAGCGATTTCTATTATTATGACTTGATCACTCAGCCAGAAGGGATCACTTCCTGGTACCTTGATGCATACATTTAGGGCTTAATTTGTAGCCAGCTGGATGACCTTAGATCAGTCACTGCTCTTCCAGAGCTCTCTCAGCTGGGCCCCACCCACCCCACAGGGTGATTGTTGTGGGGATAATAAGATAATAATAACATACTTTGTAAGCAGCTCTGAGTGGTTGTTAAGTTGTCCTGAAGGGCAGCATATAAATCAAATGTTGTCATTGTCATCGTCGTCGTCATCATCATTTTCTCTTTGCATGGTGGGAAGCACCAGGCAGACATCATACAAACACATCTTTTTATTATTATTATTATTATTACATCATTGCTTCCAACAGCTTCCTCGATAAGCAACCTTATGGGATGTTGTGCTTGAGCTTACTTAATAGAAGTATATTTAGCATTAGCATTTAGACAGATTCATGAAGGCTACCAGCCATGGTGAAACCTCCACATTCAGAGACTGTAAATCTCTGGATGCTAGTGCCAGGCTTCAGGGGAAGGTCTCAGCCTCTATTCCCTGTTGATGCTCTCCCAAGTAATTGGTTGGCCATTGTTTTAGACAGGTTGCTGGACCAGGCAGACCACTGGTCTGGCCCAGCAGGGCTCTTCTTAAGATTCCCTTTTATTGTATTGTCGAAGGCTTTCACGGCCGGAGAACGATGGTTGTTGGGGGTTTTCCGGGCTGTATTGCCGTGGTCTTGGCATTGTAGTTCCTGACGTTTCGCCAGCAGCTGTGGCTGGCATCTTCAGAGGTGTAGCACCAAAAGACAGAGATCTCTCAGTGTCACAGTGTGGAAAAGATGTAGGTCATTTGTATCTACTCAGGAGGGGTGGGGTTGAGCTGAGTCATTCTGTAAGAGTTTCCCAGGGTGTGGAATGCTAATGGCGGGAGGCTTCACTGAATCCTGAGGAGGTTCTTTTGCATATGGATTGGTGCTTGATGTGCTAATCTTCTCTGCAGGGCTATTGTCGGGTGTGGAGTGTTTTGTTGGCCTGGTGTTTTTCAGAACTGGAGCCCATGCTCTGTTCATTCTTAAGGTTTCTTCTTTCCTGTTGAAGTTTTGCTTATGCTTGTGAATTTCAATGGCTTCCCTGTGCAGTCTGACAAAGTAGTTGGAAGTGTTGTCCAGTATTTTGGTGTCCTGGAATAAGATACTGTGCCCTGTTTGAGTTAGGCTATGTTCAGCCACTGCTGATTTTTCAGGCTGTCCAAGTCTGCAGTGTCTTTCATGTTCTTTTATTCTTGTCTGGATGCTACGCTTTGTGGTCCCGATGTAAACTTGTCCACAGCTGCAGGGTATACGGTATACTCCTGCAGAGGTGAGGGGGTCTCTGCTGTCTTTTGCTGATCGTAGCATCTGTTGTATTTTTCTGTTGTATCAAACCCAGGATGAATCAAACAACCAAGGAAAAACAGTCACCTACAGGAAAAGTGTTTTTGCCATATATCAAAGGAATTACTGATCAGATGGGAAAGCTTATGGAAAAGCATAACCTTCAAGCAGTATTCAGACCCACCCGAAAAATACAACAGATGCTACGATCAGCAAAAGACAGCAGAGACCCCCTCACCTCTGCAGGAGTATACCGTATACCCTGCAGCTGTGGACAAGTTTACATCGGGACCACAAAGCGTAGCATCCAGACAAGAATAAAAGAACATGAAAGACACTGCAGACTTGGACAGCCTGAAAAATCAGCAGTGGCTGAACATAGCCTAACTCAAACAGGGCACAGTATCTTATTCCAGGACACCAAAATACTGGACAACACTTCCAACTACTTTGTCAGACTGCACAGGGAAGCCATTGAAATTCACAAGCATAAGCAAAACTTCAACAGGAAAGAAGAAACCTTAAGAATGAACAGAGCATGGGCTCCAGTTCTGAAAAACACCAGGCCAACAAAACACTCCACACCCGACAATAGCCCTGCAGAGAAGATTAGCACATCAAGCACCAATCCATATGCAAAAGAACCTCCTCAGGATTCAGTGAAGCCTCCCGCCATTAGCATTCCACACCCTGGGAAACTCTTACAGAATGACTCAGCTCAACCCCACCCCTCCTGAGTAGATACAAATGACCTACATCTTTTCCACACTGTGACACTGAGAGATCTCTGTCTTTTGGTGCTACACCTCTGAAGATGCCAGCCACAGCTGCTGGCGAAACGTCAGGAACTACAATGCCAAGACCACGGCAATACAGCCCGGAAAACCCCCAACAACCATTCCCTTTTATTGTTAGTAATGAACATGTTCTCTGATTTAGTTGTGCATGTGCTCTTGGGCTGCATACACAAAGCAGACAGTATGCAGAGTTGTTGGGAGTGCATACTCAATTGACAGTGCAATCCTAAACAGAATTACAATCTTTTCAGCCCATTGACTTCCATAGATCTAGAAGGATGTCACGTGGCTTTAACATTGCACTGTGATTTATTTTCTAAATGGGTTGTACATGATCACCCTGGCAGCTAGATCAAGTGGTGGGAATTCATTTGTGCATATTGTCTTTTATCTGTCTAGGTACATATCTGCTTCTGTGTGCATGTGGCCCCAAGCTAGATCAAGAGGGGAAAATCTTATCTTGCATGTGTGCATGTGGTGTGGTATAGTGGACTTGCTTGTCAAGACTGATCTGTGCACACCCTGGTGGTTGCTCCATCGGGTTTTCTTTTTGTGTATTTTCAACTGCCCTCTGTCTTGGAGAGTGAATGTAGGCAGGGCAACCAAAGGGCATTTTTACAGCCCTATGGAACTGTTTGGTTAGACCACAAGATACAGCCCAGTGGCCTTAGCTGTGCAATCCCTGAGTTTTCCTGACCACATTTGTATGCTTTATGTACCAACCTCATCCCAACTCCATCTACAGTCATGTGGACTACAGGGAACATTTACAAGAAATATTTATTTATTTTATTATATTTTAATCCCACTTTTGTCCCCAATGAAGAACCAAAGTGGTTTACAAACATACACTTTTAAACAAATTTACGTAAAACAGTATCAAAAAGCCCCAAAGACATCCTGGTTTGGTGTCTACCAGGTTAATTTATCTGGGCATGGCCACAGACTGAGATACATGGACTAAGGGCTCTTAAGGTTGTGCCCAATGACACACTCCCACAGCCACGCCCAGGCTATAAATATCCACAGCCGAAGACAGAAAGACACTTTGCCTCCGTGTTATGAGCTGGTAGCCAGCTTCCCTCAATTCCCCTTCCTGCTATAAAAAGAGACTATGCATAATTCCTCGCTAGTTAGATGACGCTTCCTCAGTTTTTTTCGGACAATCTTGGGGATTGCACAACTTCTTTGTTCCAAAAGTTTGATGGTTTTCCTTTTGGATCAATAGCTCGGGGACAGTACAGTTCCCTAGAACCTTAAAAGCCACTCTTTAAGAGCATTTGCCCAGCTTGCCTCAGCTGGGGTCTTAGAAGACAGGCAGAGAAGCATTTGGAGATTCATTTTCTTAACTTCAATTAATCGAGCATGCAAATTTCAACACAAAATAACTCACAAAATGTTTGTGACAGAATGATGCTGATAAACAAAGTAGCAGTTTTATAAAGATTTTTTTACTTCCTTTAAATAATTCTCTCTTGTCATATTCTACTAAATACAAAGGGCTTGAAATACTTGCATGTATTTTTATGCATTGTATAATAGACTTATTTGTCTCCACAAGAATAGAAGACAAGAGAAAGTTCAGAAAATGTAAGGAAAAATGCACCCCCCTCTTCCATGTTTTTTTTCTTTTAAAGTACCCATCCCTGAAGGAACATTTAATTGCTTCCTGAATGACCCTCAAAATCTTGTGGAATGAACCTGTTGTCTCCCTTTTAGAGGAGACAATATTATTTCATTCCAACTCCATTGTTATGTAATTATCGGATGCATATAATAAATGAAAGGTAATCAGCAATCCTTAATCAAATGGGGTGCTTGTCCTCACAGTGATGAGTCCTTGGGAAATGGATGACACAATTTTATTTTGCTATAAATTGTTCAGAATAATTACATTACTGGGTGGCTGTTGCTTGCACATTTCCATCTATTGCCAAAGCCTGTATAAGAAAGCCATTTCACCGTACAAATACTTGAAATGTTTTAATGAAACTTCTTAAAGATTCTTTTGATTGCAAAAGTGCAAAGCAGGCTGTACAGCCCCCAAGTATTGTCTCTTTTAGGCTTCAGGAGATCTCTTTGTTCCTTGTTATGATAGTATTTATTTACTTCCATTTTCAGTAGCGTCCCTGTTAGACTATCACATTCTTTATGTTTGGAAAGATGGGTTGATTAATTTTTTTAGATTGTACTATTCAGGTATAAACCACATCACTAAAGTACCCAGTTTTGCATGCTATCACTTCATAGGATCTGCCCTTCAGGGATATGTTTATACAAGAACCAAGTAGGTGTAAGAAGCTACCAATCAGACTAACTAGCTTTTGTGGCCCCTTTGCATAAATGTAAATTACTCCAGCAAGTGCCAAGTAGCTGCACTTGGGGAATTACCTAAAGCTGACATTCTGCTGTTTAATTTTTACTGATTGTTTTCTTTGATGATTGCTAGAAGAGTTGTAAATGGCTGATATTTTATTAAATTTTTTAAAAGGAATAATATTTTATTTAATGTAAGTGTCTGTTCAGTGCCTCTTGTAGTGCATTTTGATTATTTTTGGTGACTCAAAGTAATATTTAATAACTGTTAGTTTTCTTTTAAGAGAGTTCTTGCCAAAGAAACAAGAGTCTTACAGCTACATGGATAATTAACTTGAAGCTTGTTTGTCTCTGGGGGGACATCAGATATGTAAATGAGGAACTTAAGACTTAACAAGACATGCTGGGAATCTCTAAAAGTTTTATTACATGAAAGTACTAGTATTCAAAGTCCTAAATGCTTTTATTTTATTGTTACAATATCAATATATTTGAAAGTACCAAAGTGTATTTTTTTTCTTTTGTTAGATAGGGCTTGAAAAATAAATGGATTTGAGCTTTCCTAGGGATGGTGTTAAAATTCTGAACTGCTATCCACTGGGGCGGGGGGGATACCACCATCAACCCTTGGGGAAATATTATAGATTATAGTATGTTATGTTTTCTTCCACTATACGAATTCCAAAGATAGAAGCATGTACAGGATGGGGGAGGAGGAATACATGCCCAAACAGAAAATTATTCTACTTCAAGAGAGTGGATAATGTCTAATGGGACATGGATAGCTAAGCTAGATTGGCATACCTTTCACCATTAACTCACAAGTGAGAATGTGATCAAAGCCAATATTCACCCCAAATCATTATCATGGGTGCTCTATTAATCCTGTATGAAACTGAGTCAGAATGGAAAACTAACTCATAAACATCTGATCTATCTCAAATTAATAGATACCATGGCAAAGAAAACAACAACAACAGCACTGTGATTACCCTTACTTGTGATTTTAAAAGCGAATTATGATTAAGCAGATGAACCCATTCGGTTGGGTTATGTGGACCAGCAATATCTTCTTTTGGATCTTCCAAACTGGTGCTTTTTGTGTAGCTTCGGTGAAATACTTCTGATGCTACAGATGGTCTAAAGGAGAAATGAAATATAGGGGCTGAACCCCAAAGTTGCCTTACATAGGACCAGATCTATGAACTCATGTAGCAAGGTGACCTCATAAATTGTTACATTTGCTACTATTGTGGTCCAAATGAGAATATCACAGTGCGGCTCATGTATGGGTTTAGGGAATGTTGGGAATCTTCAGGAAAAAAATGCAAAACTTTTCTGAAAGAAAAGTGTTTAATGCTATTGCACTGCCTGGATAAATAGCCTGGGTGGCAGCACTCTTTGCTGGCAACACTGCACATGGTGCAACCAAATCTAATAGGGAAGGACTGCAGCCATATGGCAAGGATTTGCCATTTCTCTGTCACTTCTGCAAATGTAGAGAAGCTCAACACTGGCAATGGACCATCTACATGAGAGTTTTGTGGGCACTTTCATCTGTCAGCTACCATTTCCCCCCTGTGCCACTGGAGGGTTTTTGTAGGCTTTTTAGAAAAACGGTAATTGCGGGATTGGTATAGCGTTACAATGTTACCATGTCCATTGCCATGATCTACGAGTTCCTCTGAGTTCCTAGGTTTCATTAAAAAGAAAAGTTTAGCAGTTGTGACCAGACATGGGCATGAACCGCATTACGAACCAAAAAAACCCACGAACCGCCCAATCTTCTGTTCACAATCTGGCGGTTCGTGAGCATCCATGGCTAACAAAACAGTGTTCATTAGAGGAGCGGTTTGGTGCATTCTTCCACGGTTCGTGAAGCCAGACAGTCAGGCACCATCAATCAATTCCCTTGGAAATGGAGCTGGGGGAATGCCTGAACTCTGTCTGCACTCCTTCTGTCGCCCTGGAAACTTGAATGGAAGCCCAGCTTACCTTGATCGGCAGGTCTTCCTTCCAACCATGGAGCTGCAAAGTGGTTACAACCTGGAAGAAGACACCCGGGGGAGGGAGGGGGTGTTCTGTATCCTTGGGCATTCCAATCTCATCCCTGCAAACCCTGATAGGCAGCTCTGACGGCCAACCACAGACCTCCTGTGTTGCTCAATGGGACCTCAGCTTATAAAAAACAGTGGACTCCCAGGCTGGGTTTCACTTTCAGCGAGCAGTGGAGTATGACAGAGCTGTTGCTTGCTGTTTGCTAGCCTTTGGGGAGAGAGACAGAGTGAGTTTAATTGGAGCTTGGATCCCTATTGTAATCTTGACAAAACTTGGGTAATGGCTGGTGGAGAGCTTGTTAAACACTCCCCGGAAATATAGGCTCTCTAATTCCAATGGGGGCCATTCTGATGCTCACGAACCATGAACCTCGAACCGGTTCAGCAACGGGAAAAGTTCATTGCAGTTCGCTGGTTCGGGTTCGTCGTTGGCACCAAACCACGAACCACTAGTTCGGTTCATGCCCATGTCTATTTGTGACAAAGAGATCACATTTGAACTGAACCCCGTGGTAAAGTCACAGCCATCCACATGAAAAATCATCATACAAAGGCATTGTATATGGCATAATGTAAGAATCAGTCCTCAGAAGTGGACTACACCAAAACAGCAAGGTGTTGTTGAGTTCTGGAGCGGGGTAGGACTTATTTGTCTCTTTCTTTCTCTGATTTATATTATACCTTTTGACCAAGGATCTCGAGATGGTATACAGTGGATAATTTCATTTTCAGAATAATCTCATGAAATTGGCTTGGCTGAGAGATAGTTATTTATCCAAGGCTACATGTCTGAGCAGAAATTTCAACCCAGTAGAATGCTTTGTCTTAACTACCCCATATTGGCTGTCTTGCAGTCAACAGCACAAATTTTCCAGCAGTCAAATTATTGTTTCAACAACTTTGACATCCCACTATAAAGGTCCTTAAAACAGAAAGACGTATCTGGAATATTGAAAGAAGAAACTATGGTAAACAGCTGTAAATTGGTCATGATCATACTGCAGGACTATAACTTTTATGCCTTCCTGCGACGATACTGTACAAAACATGAACCTCTTCCTTCCGAATAAAGGGGAAAGCCTGCAGCTGCTCCTGTTTGTGGAAGCTTCCCTAGCATCCTCCTGAAAATGAAAAATTTCATGCCTATTTTATGGGTTGATTACCCACAAATTTTCATCTCTACTCTTTACAGAAGCGTAAGGTGAGGTTAAAGAAATTGCCTGCAGTGAGGCTGGGAAGTCATGAACTGGAAAAAATCGGACTGTGGCTCATAAATTGTGTTCTGTCTTACTAATTTGAGGACATCCTCTGTCTAAAAGGTGAATCAGTTCATTTACATGATCAGCAAATTGTTTCATTGGAATGCCATGAAAGGACCATATTTTTGTAGATTAGCGTGTGTTCTAAAAATAGATGACAGCCCAATTGGAATGCAGGGGAAAACATGGATTTGCTGGTCTAATTTATTTCCTAAATAAGTTCTCTCAAAAAGGCTTGGCCTGGATTGGGTTTGATTAATGTGATCCTTGCTACCTTTTGCTTGAAGTAGTTTTTGTACATGTCTCTTTCTGTATGTGTGTTCATTAAAAGGAAGTGTAAAAGGAGCCAAGATATAAAGGTTATGTCTACATTTTAATGATATGATTCTCTTTTGTAAAATGTATCTGCTATATATTCCGTCAAAGAACTGTTCTAACACCATATGACTTTTAACTGTCTGTAAATCTGGTTTTGTTTATTTATTCTTTCTGGGAGCATGCTACCTTTCAATTTAATTTTTCTGACACTGTGCCCACGGCACAGCAAGTATAATTGTAGTTTTGTCCTTTACGGCACAGGACAAATAAATGCCAAAATCAAATGGAGGTGTCCCCCAAGAGAAAACATCCTTCAGTTATGAAATATCGTTACACAGTTCCCATTGCAATTTCTACAGCTACCTAGGTGAAGCTGCCTCAGGATCTAATCAGATGCTGTTCATTTGCATATACTAAAATATGTGAGATGAAGTTTCTGAGGATTAAGACTGTCTAATGTCACTTTAAAATCATTTGGTGTAATTCTTGCTCTGCGACTGCTATGGAAGACTGCTTGCCGCCACTTGAGCAGCATCGTTTGACAAGAACGGCATATGAAATGAACATCTGCTTAGGTTACTGGTGTTTTAATTGTCAGTTTAATTTTGTGTTTAATAAACATGCTTGAAGGTGGCACCATACGAGCCCCTCTGTAACGTTTCTTGGAAATGCTGCGGTATTGATAAAGTGTCAAGGCTCCTACTTGGGAATGACGATAACAATCAACTTTACACAGGAATCATTAAGAAAGCTTTTGAAAGCAGGAAGATGCAGTGAAAAGGGTATCCTCCCCAGGCATTATTAGCGCCTTCCATTCCATTACTACACAACGCAAGTGAATATTAAGTTATTGTGGCTTCTTTATCAATACATCTACAGCTACCACGCAGAACCCATTTAAAATTTGCTTCCAAAAATAATATTGAAAAACATCTTAATTTTCATTTAAGAAATTAGTGTAGTTTGTATTTGCATCTGGATTATTAGTCTTTTTTTAAAAAAAACAACGTAAGTTTTAAAAAAAGTATATCTTTTAGAGGGCCAGTACATTTACACAGATAGGAAGAACCTTGTGGTATCAGAACCCTCTAGTTCAGTATCTTGTTTCCAGCAGTAACTAGCCAAATGCTTTAGGGAAAGCCCAGAACATGAAGGCAGCAGTGCCCCATTCCACGGGCTTCTGGATCTTTCCACCTCCAGTGGTGAGCCTCATTAGTCACCAATGCATTCTCACAATATCCTCAACTCTGCTCTTACTTTGATCCCCATCACTGGCTGTACTATTTAAGCCTTTCCACCGATTTGGACTAGATGACCCTAGAGGTCCCTTCTAACCCTATTATTAGCCAAACTTCTAATACATAGGAGGAAATAATAGGCAATTGGTGTGTATTAAGGGATCATAACCTGTGTATACCAGGGTCAGAGTTTCTGGAGCACACAATGAAGAAGGAGACTAAGTATTTTAAAATGAATCATGGCTTTTACTTAACAGTCTTAAGCTTACAAGGTCTAAGAATCACACATACACATTCAATACAGAGCTAGGAAATCAAAGGGTAGAAAGGGTATAGAGACAGTTGCATTAGCAGGAAAGATGGTTGTTGGGTGATACGCACCTGTCCATCGAGAAGCAGAGTTGGCAGCAAGGGGCAGAATGCCTAGTGGAGTGACCAGCACTACATGAGGTAGGACTGAGTGGGAGTGAGATCTCGAGCATCTGATCTGTGACCAGAAAGGGTCACCTTAAATAGCTAATTTCTATCCTGGGGCAAGACCTGGGTTGGGTCTCATGCCCTGTTAATGGTTCTCAGGAAATCTAACAAAAGTAATTAATGTGCTGTTTTAGTGGGACATAAGGAATCCGGGGTGGACACTTTGGAATCTAATGTTTGTCTTTGTGACATCTCAGAAGGGACAAAAGGGGCCGGGGGGAAGGACGGGTGGGGAATGATTGGATTGTCTGATGGTCCATGATTCAATGGGTGGAAGCGATTATCTTGATGGGCGATTAACAGGGTTCAAAGACGTCTTGCTTCACATCTTTATCTTTGGCTGGACAATGACATCTGCATTCTAGGAGGCACACCTGGAAAGTGGTGTGTGACAGGAGTGCTGGCGTGTCATGGCTCCCACATGGCTCCCTTGACCCACTACTGGTCCTGGTTCCGGTAGGAATCTCAGCGGTGGCTGGCATCTCGGCAAGCGGGCACATTGATCTGGGTGCTGAGTGGCTACTCCAGAATGGTCCCAGGGAGGGTTGCTAGTGGGCACTGGTTGGGGGGTACCCTGCCAGTCCCACGAAATTCCCCCTCCATGCATAGGATTGGCCTCAGTGCCAGGCGGTGCACAGTTCATGTGAAATCCATGCCCAGGTTCTGGGGGGGGGGAGGTTCCAGGCAACATATGTTTCTATGATTCCTCCAACAATACAGAGCCAGTTCTCAGTTTTGGGGGCCCTGCTGTGGTCCTTCCTGTCTGCATGCTGCTTTTCTACGAACAGCTGTGCCTTCTTGCATGCCAGCTTTCCACACGCCTTTCTCCCAATCCTTCAGGAAAGTGCGTGTGGCTGGGAGCCCGCTCCATGCACCACCTGCATGCCCTTTCCTTGGTGATCCTCGGCAGTGCATGTGGTTTGGACCATGGGTGGTGGGAGGTCTAGTGGGCAGGGAAGGGTAGGCAGTGAGGAAGTGTGGGGTGGAAACCAGCCGCTTCACCTCAGGGTATGCTGAAACTGACCCCCCTTTGCAAACTCGGCAGCTCCCCTTTTAGTTCAGGCTGCGCATGAGGCTAGTCTTAATACATTTTTCTTTCCATCTTTCTGCACATACAATTCAATCTTCCTTGATAGCCCTCTCCCTTGTCAGTATTTGAAGGACACAGAACGGTTCTCCCCTGCTTTAGTTCATCCTTGACTTTTTTGTCACGTGTCATCTTAGAAAGTTTCCACAGCATGTTGCCACAGCAGATTTCTCTACTGCAGCACTTTTTCCTCTTTCCGTTCTCTTCCTTCCCTTCACCTCAGCAATGCCTTTCTTTCCCTTTAATACCATTACAAGGAAGAATTGCTTGCTCTGTACTTAGAATATTTTGTTTACTGATGTTCCAGTGGATTAAAAAAAATGTTAAGTCACGGTCACACCCCAGGGCACCCAAACCCTGGAGGAGATGGTAAGTTTGCCAGTTCTGAGTAGGGAAATTTCTGGAGACTTGTGGGGAGGAGATTGAGGAGGGCAGATTTTAGGGATGGAAGGGAGGTCAGCAAGGATATAATACCATAGATTCTACCTTCTGAAGCTGCCATTTTCTCCAGGGAAATTAATATCTGTAGTCTATAGATCAGTTGTAATTCTGGGACAGCTCCAGACCCACCTGGAGGTTGGCAACCTTCGAAGAACAGAAGGAGCATGTATGTCACACTACTAAACAAATAAACAGAGATGCCAGAGGAAGTAACCAAAGGACCTGGTCAAGGGCTCATGATGAGATGGTTCAGATAAGCACATTGTGCTTGACACCCATGGGCAAAGCCTCAGATCTCTCCTTGCCACAGTTAGCTTTGTGCAGCTGCCAAATGGTGAGTGGCATCAGGTCTGTGTAGCAGAGGGCCTGTCAAGTGGCACCCAGTCTGCTGCAAAGGAAGGAGGAACAGGGGGCAGGTTTGGGGGTGGGGAGATGGAAAAGGGCTCTACCAAATGGCCACTATGGCTGGGTAGGGGAAGGTCTGAGAAACAGGGTGGCCCTTCCAAACAGGGTTAGCATCTGGAGCTGCCCGCCATGAGGCTTGTGGCACCCTGAGTTATAATGTTATAACCTTCATTGTTCTGAAAACAGTTCGTTGCCCCAAGAGACACTGGCATCACTGAACTCAGGCATCATATGTCCAAGTGCTGTATATATTTGGTGCTTATGTGGCAGGTTTTGCTGCATTATGGAGTCTTAGAGCCAAGCTACAAGAGATGAATTACACATGGAGGAGCATGTGAAGGGAGTTGCAATGTTAACTGAGAAGCTGAATTTTAAAAGAGATCGGAAGGCTTTGTCAATTTCCCCTCTCTACAGAACAGAGAGATAGCTGCTCAGAAGGTTTGTTAATTTCCTCTTCGCCTCTTAGAAGGGGAGATGAAACTGACAGAGCCTTCTGGAGGCAAAGAGGAAACTAATGAACCCTCTGAGCAGCATCTCTCTGGCTTTGTAGAGAGGGGAAATTGACAAAGCCTTCAGATCTCTTTTAAAACTCAGCTTCCCTGCTAACATAGTGACTCCCTTCACATGCACCCTCTCATGTAATTCGTCTCTTGTAGCTTGGCTCTTAGTGGTCATCAGCTGGAGACAGCAAGGAAATTGTCTTTAAATGATTAAACAGGCTTGGGAAAGACCAATGACTGTCAAAACCACACTCAAAACCAAGTCCCTATCTATATTCCATATTTGCTTGCGTAAAATTTTAGCCCTCAATATGCCAAACAATTATATGGTCTATATTTAAATGCGGTAGTAAACTTGAGCTTTTAAATTTGAGCACTTTAAAGTCAACTTGAGCACTTTAAAATGAAGGTGACATCAAATTACTCAACTTTTCTCCTTACAAAAATAGCTCATCATAAAATAGTTAATATCAGGGTGAAAAGCTCTAGACTAGGTTTCCCCCCAGCTTTTTATATATCGAGAACCTTCTTGTTTTAAATAATATTCAATCATGTGAGGCCCCACCAGGAGTCTGAAGTCAATTGCCCAATCTGCCTCGGTGGAAACCAGGCCATTGAAATGAGCTAATAGCAGGAATAAACAGAGGTGACTTCATGATGCTTGATAAGTTAATGTACCAAGTCCAGATGACCTCAAAAAATTGGGGAGGGGGAACAATTTACAGTAGAAAATGTTCCTTTCCTATTTTCAGTATGATGGTTAGTGAATTTTTCATGTGAAAAGTTGTCCTGTACAATCCTTTGCACATGACTACCCTGCTTGATATTCTACACATGCAACTTTGTGCAAGATGTAGAAGTGCCGATGCATGGAATAGTGAGTGACTTGCTATCCCTCCACCCCTTTCCAACCTCACACCAAGAAGTAAAGTGAGAAGGTATACATCTCACATTTTCTCTTCTTTTTTACAAAACCTATAGCTATGCAGAGAGAAAGCATGAATTGCTCATGCTGCTGTGTCTTGTACAACATATCATCATCATCATCATCATCATCATCATCATCATCATCATCATCATCAATTTGTGCCTTTTGATAGTCGGTGATCCTAGTTTGGGTCAAGAGTGCTACAAATCCATAAGAGAGATGTAAATAAAAGTATAGAATCCATGGAATAAAAGAATGGATCCATGCTAAATTGGCTATTTCCATTGATTAACGTTTCCCAATGCTGATCCCCCCCCTCGGTTCTTCAGGGTTCCCTATCTGCCAGAAGTAGCATTTCATGGCGATTAGGGGGCTTCAATAGGAAGACAACCCTTTCCCAACATTGTGCTTAAAGTGTGACAAAGGATCTGAAGACCAATTTTTTTAAAAATTTGTGTCTGATATGCCATCTGTAAACTACCAACAGGTTATTCCTCCCTCTTTATTACCTATAGCACAGAAAGTGGTTAGACTTCTGTATATAAGGCATAGCATAACTAAAAGCTTCTTGCCATGTTTTAGCTCCTTCCTCTGTATATATGTGTTATATGATCTGATCTCCTATCATCTGTGCATGTTGTTCTACCCATGTTTCTCTTTGCATGTGAGGAATGATCCTTTCTTTCAAAGTGAACAGTGTAGTGGAGGTACATAGTAGCTTTGTGCGCACATTGGATCACACAATTTTTTTTGGCTGGAATTACAAAATTTATAATCCACTGGAAATTTCTCATGCAAGAATATAACAGACATGAACGGGAGTTTTGCAAAGTGCATGCTTATTCCTGAACTACTGTTTATTTTAATGGAGCATCCATGAATTAAATTCCCATTGGATGGAACCCATAGATTGCAACTGTATTGCTTAGGTGGAAAAAAAATACCAATCTCCTCTAAAAACCTGAAAGAAAACATATTGTATCACACACAATAATTAAAATAAATAATAAAGTTGTTTGTATGGCATTG
Source organism: Eublepharis macularius (assembly GCF_028583425.1). Taxonomy (NCBI): domain Eukaryota; kingdom Metazoa; phylum Chordata; class Lepidosauria; order Squamata; family Eublepharidae; genus Eublepharis; species Eublepharis macularius. The sequence goes on from NC_072798.1 coordinate 76,810,881, forward strand.
CCACTTTACAATGTATTCTAATTTCTGCAAAGGCTTTTGATTTTCTTGTACTTTATTTGAACACAAAGATTTAATTTATTTGTTATTTTATGAAGCATTTTTATGTGTTGAAGAAAGTGCTACTTGTTTGCACGTGCTGGTTATGTGGCATTTTTACATGATTTCATGCTTTGCTGATGGAAAATTAGGCCCTTGTGTATTATAAAAGAAGGGAAGATAGCTATAGAATCAGGATGCAATTGCCTCAGGACATGCTGTTGACAGCTAGAAATATATACAGACAAAGCAATGTCACTGGATGCTAATGTGAACTATACAAATTGATGAGAACTGTAAATTCAAGTGAAAAAAAAGAAAAACCCGAAACCCCTTTATTTGGCTGGTGTTTTTTCCCCTCTCAAATTGCCAACTCTTATGCTTTCAACAGATTTGTTAAATGAAGCCATTATTAATGTTTTATAATTATCGGCCTGCTAATGCACTGTTTTCTCTGCATTTGCCTTTCTGTATAATTCAGTAAGCAACAGAGTCTTCTTTAAAGGGTCAAAACTTTATGACCCGTTCAGCTGAGCCTTTCCTTAGTCTAACTAGAAGCTTGGACTGCACCAAAGGTGTAGAGCTTCCAGAGAACACTTGCATTATTTTACCATTGTTCTATAAGTAGCAGAGTGTGAGTCCAGATTCCTCTCCAATGCATTTCACGTGGAGAAGAATCACCTGCTTACCTGTTTCCGTTTCTGTGCACAGGGTTTCATCCTTAATTTAAATGAATCAGTGAACATGCCAAAGCTCCAGATGTGCATTCTGGATTCCCATGCAGGAGACAGCCATCATGATTTTCCTGTGGAGAGGGGGATCCAACTGTGTCCTCCT